>NC_045442.1:90749231-90861110 GCF_002776525.5 Piliocolobus tephrosceles | reverse complement strand
GATCTGCTGTTAGTCTGATGGGCTTCCCTTTGTGGGTAACCCGACCTTTCTCTCTGGCTGCCCTTAACATTTTTTCCTTCATTTCAACTTTGGTGAATCTCACAATTATGTGTCTTGGAGTTGCTCTTCTTGAGGAGTATCTTTGTGGCATTCTCTGTATTTCCTGAATTTGAATGTTGGCCTGCCTTTCTAGGCTGGGGAAGTTCTCCTGGATAATATCCTGCAGAGTGATTTCCACCTTGGTTCCATTCTCCCCATCACTTTCAATTATACCAATCAGACATAGATTTGGTCTTTTCACATAATCCCATATTTCTTGGAGGCTTTGTTCATTTCTTTTTCCTCTTTTTTCTCTAACCTTCTCTTCTCGCTTCATTTCATTCTTTTTATCTTCAATCACTGATACTGTTTCTTCCAGATGATCGAGTCAGTTACTGAAACTTGTGTATTTGTCATGTAGTTCTCTTGTCATAGTTTTCATCTCTATCAGGTCGTTTATGGGCTTCTCTGCATTGGTTATTCAGTCATCCATTCGTCAAATCTTTCTTCAAGTTTTTTAGTTTCTTTGCGCTGGGTTTGTAGTTCCCCCTTTAGCTCTGAGAAGTTTGATCCACTGAAGTCTTCTTCTCTCAATTTGTCAAGGTCATTCTCCGTCTAGCTTTGTTCCATTGCTGGTGAGGAACTGCATTCCTTTGGAGGGGGAGAGGCGCTCTGATTTTTTGAATTTTGAGCTTTTCTGCATGCTTTTTCCCCATCTTTGTGGTTTTATCTACCTTTCGTCTTTCATGATGGTGACGTATAGATGGGGTTTTGGTGTGGATGTCCTTTCTGTTTGTTAGTTTTCCTTCTAACAGTCAGGACCTTCAGCTGTAGGTCTGTTGGAGTTTGCTTGAGGTTCACTCCAGTTAGGCTACTCCCAGTTAGGCTCCCCCAGTTAGGCTACTCAGGGGTCAGGGACCACTTGAGCAGGCAGTCTGTCCGTTCTCAGATCTCAACCTCCGTGCTAGGAGAATCACTACTCTCTTCAAAGCTGTCAGACAGGGACATTTACATCTGCAGAGGTTTCTGCTGTTTTTCTTTAGCTATGCCCTGTCCCTGTACGTGGGGTCTACAGAGGCAGGCAGACCTCCTTGAGCTGCCGTGGGCTCCACCCAGTCGAGCTTCTGGCCGCTTTGTTTACTTACTTAAGCCTCAGCAATGGTGGGCGCGCCTCCCCCAGCCTTGCTGCTGCCTTGCAGTTAGATCTCAGACTGCTGTGCTAGCAATGAGGGAGGCTCTGTGGGCGTGGAACCCTCCCAGCCAGTCGCAGGATATAATCTCCTGGTGTGCCATTTGCTAGGACCCTTGGAAAAGCACAGTATTAAGGTGGGAGTGACCCAATTTTCCAGGTGTTGTGTGTCATGGTTTCCCTTGGCTAGGAAAAGGAATTCCATTCCCCCTTGCACTTCCTGGGTGGGGTGATGCCTTGCCCTGCTTTGGCTCTTGCTCATTGGGCTACACCCACTGTCCTGCACTGACTGACTGACACGCCCCAGTGAGATGAACCTGGTATCTCACTTGGAAATGCAGAAATCACACGTCTTCTGTGTCGCTCATGCTGGCAGCTGGAGGCTGGAGCTGTTCCTATTCGGCCATCTTGGCACTCCCCCCCAATATATATTATATATGTAACACACACAGACACAGACACACAGTGCATACAGTTGGTTCTCACTTTGCATAGTAGTGTGGAGCTCTAAAAATGACTGTAAAAGCAGAAACCAGGCTAGAAATCCTTTTTTTTTCCTTGGGACAGTCTCACTCTGTTGCCCAAGCTGGAGTGCAGTGGCATGATCATGGCTCACTGCAGCAGCCTCGACCTCCCAGGCTTAAGAGATCCTTGCATCTTAGCCACCCACGTAGCTCGGACTACAGGTGCATGCCACCATGGCTGGCAAATTTTTGTGCGTTTTTTTTTTTTTTTTTTAGTTTTTAGTTTTTGGAGAGATGGGATCTCCCCATATTGCCTAGGCTGGTCTTAAACTCCTGGGCTCGAGCCATCTGCCTGCCTTGGCCTCCCAAAGTGCTGGAATTATAGGTTGTTAGCTACCACACCGAACCTAGAAATCTTAACTGATGGGAAGAATTTCAGTTGTTCTATGACCTTTAGAAATGTTTGTCAAGGCCAGGCAGGGTGGCTCATGTCTGTAATCCTAGCACTTTGGGAGGCTGAGGCAGGTGGATCACTTTGAGGCCAGGAGTTTGAGACCAGCCTGGCCAACATGGCAAAACCCTGTCTCTACTAAAAATACCAAGAAAAAAAATGTTTGTCAAAACATTAAAAAACACTTTTATTATTGGTTGTAAGTATATGTGGAACTGAAAAAATAGTACAAACTAGTATTTATTTAGTACCAAGTTCCCTGTCACTCAATCCAGCTGCCTAGAATGTCTTAAATGGCAGTGGGGTCAGCATTCGCATGGGCAGCTGTTTCTTCTACACCTGTATTGATATGTCCAGTTTGAATTTCACTTCTGCTATAATCACTTTTCATTTCTTTACTGCTCTCTCATCTTTGTTTTGGCCAATTTCCTTTTCCTTTGGTTTTGAGATGCAGTCTCAATCTGTCACCCAGGCTGGAGTGCAGTGGCATGAACTTGGCTCACTGCAACCTCCGCCTCCCAGGTTCAAGTGATTCTCCTGCCTCAACCTCCTGAGTAGCTGAGATTACAGGCGCATGCCACCACGCCCAGCTACTTTTTGTATTTTTAGTAGAGATGGGGTTTCACCATATTGGTTAGGCTGGTCTCGAACTCCTGAAGTAAAGACCTGCCTGCCTTCACCTCCCAAAGTACTGAGATTACAGGTATGAGCCACTGCAGCCAGCCTCCTTTACCTTTTAATCATTTTTGCAAAATGTCTTAGGGATTTGTTGCTGGGAGATAAGGAGGCCCTACACAATTACATGCTTTGTGATTTGTGTATGAACTGAGTGACAGATGTGAGTGGTTAGCCACTGGCTGACTTTGAAAGAATGACAGGATTAGTCATTGATCTTGGTGTGCATCTATTATTAATGTGGTGATCTGTGGACTTAAGAGCTAGGAGTGAAGTTTGTACTTTATGCAGTTACAGGTAATATACCATGCTAAATGAAATCTGGCCTATGTTGTTGGGACACTGGTGTTACTTAACTGAATTGTCATAACTGAAATTCCTGCATATCAGAATCATGCAAAGCGTGGACCTCCTGGGTATACATCTATATTCATACATACCTATCTATTGCTACAAATATGTGGATGCTGAAACTTTTTTCCTGGCAGGGTGAGTCATCAAATTGGAGACCACTTGTTTAAAGGAATAATCCCCAAATTGCCACATAATTCCATTCCCTAAACAGCTTGAGGAATTTATATCATTAAAGCTCTAACTTGACCAGGTGCGGTGGTAAACAGCTGAGAATGGTAATGCTCATTGTACTATCCCATAAAATGCTTAGTAAGAAAACCGCCCATATTTCAATATCTTGAAATGTCTACATGGGAAGCCTCGAGTGCCAGCACTTTGGGAGGCCAAGGTGGGCAGATCACCTGAGGTCAGGAGTTCGAGACCAGCCTGGCTGACATGGAGAAACCCCGTTTCTACTAAAAATACAAAAATTAGCTGGGCATGGTGGCGGGTGCCTCTAGTCCCAGCTACTTGGGAGGCTGAGGCAGAAGAATCTCTTGAAACCGAGAGGCAGAGGTTGCAGTGAGCCGAGATTGTGTCACTATACTCCAGTCTGGGTGACAGAGCAAGATTCTCTCCAAAAAAAAAAAAAAAAAAAAAGCTCAAAAAGTGTCGTAGGTGTTTTAATATCCACAACATAAACTAGTGCAGATTCATGCATATAATGTATTTTTATCTGTGTGTCTTATGTGTGAATTAGAAAATTAACTGGGTATTTTTACTGTTTTTTCTTTCTCCCACGAAATATGACATAAAATAGAGAATATAGTAAACATCCTATATTAACTTTTTCTGATCTCAACAGTCAATATGGCAAATAATTAGTTCCTACATATCTTTTCTGTCTTCTACTTTTTTTCATTGGAACCCAACAGAATCAAACATTAAAATCCTCACTTTAATAACCATGATGACTTAATTCTTGTAAATCATTGTGTTCTTTTTATATATTAATACAGTCTTTTATATGAAATAATATTTGATACATTTTAAGTATTGCAGGTAGCCGAAGGCCTGTGGGACGTGACTAACTCAGCATTCCACTGGAGGCTATATGATCAAACAGCAAACTGTTTCTCATGAATGCAGGATGTGGGCAAACTCACGCTGCTCCACCAACAGAAGGTTTGCTAAGGGACATCACTCCCTGGTGCTGGCTCCTTGAAGTTATCTATTGAGAAAATTAGTGCCTATTGTTCAAAGGATGCAGTCTTGCAAGCCTCCTGTGAACCAAATGGCCGACTGAAAATTACCCAACAATCATTCCCCCTTTCTCGCTATCTCTTTTGCCTAATAAATATAGAGGACTGTGTAAAGCTCAGGGTCCTTGTTCACTAGAGGCATGGTGCCCCTGACCCCTTTTTCCAAATATACTCTTTTGTCTCTTGTCTTTTATTCCCGCGTTCACCCCACTTTGTTCAGTCCAATAGGTCCGCGGCAAGTAACCTACTACAAGCATTTTCCTCTACCATTTCCTGGCATATATTAATGTAAATGACCATTGTTATCGAGGTGCCTTTTCAATAAAGAAGCCTAACAGTGTTTTTGTTAGCCACACTTAAAAAAAAAAAAAAAAACAATTATTTACATAAAAAAGGCAGTGATCAAGTGCATAATTTTTACATTTAGCACAGCCTGAATTAGTTTAAGGAAACAGCTGAGAACAGTAATGCTCATTGTACTATCCCATAAAATGCTTAGTAAGAAAACCGCCCATATTTCAATATCTTGAAATGTCTACATGGGAAGCCTTGAGTGTGCCAAGCTTCACTTGTATGTAACCCAGGAACTATTCATATGTAGCATACCTGTGTTGTTATTTGCCATTACTTCCTAGTACTGGCACCCTGGTATGGTACAGGAGTTAGCCAAAAGTTTTTATAAAGTACTATAAATACTTTAACCTTCCAGGCCACATACTGATTTCTGTCACTTTTTTTAACCCCCCATCCCACAATCTTAGCTCATGGTTCATTGAAAAAAGATTCTCGGCCAGATTTGGCCTCTGGGCCAAAGTTTGCTTACCCCTGATACAGTGGTTAAGAACATAGACCTTGGAACTAGACTTCCTGGGATCAAATCCCAGGTCTGTTACATATTAGGTGTGTGATCTGGGGCAAATTCTAGAACATAGGTTTAGTTTCCTCTTCTGATAAATTATGATACTAATGTTACCTCCCTCATGGGGTTCTAGTAAGGATTTGTTAAGTTAGTAAAGTACTTGACCAATGTGTAGAACTTTCCAAGTGTTAGCTCTATTATGAGGAGCATTATTCCTTGCAACAGATTTGCAGGAACTTTTGCAGGTTTTTGATTTGCTACTCAACAGTTACCCCCACTTATTCCATGCTGGCAGAACCTTGATTTTGTTTCATTGTCCACCTAGAATTATTAGTTCACCCTAATTTTGAAAAATGTTTCTTGGCCAGTGAAATACTACCCTAATTTTGTCTTTTTTTTTTATTATTATTATACTTTAAGTTCTAGGGTACATATGCATAACGTGCAGGTTTGTTACATATATATATCTGTGCCATATTGGTGTGCTGCACCCATCAACTCGTCAGCACCCATCAATTCATCATTTATATCAGGTATAACTCCCCAATGCAATCCCTCCCCCCTCCCCCCTCCCCATGATAGGCCCCAGTGTGTGATGTTCCCCTTCCTGAGTCCAACTCATTGTTCAGTTCCCACCTATGAGTGAGAACATGCGGTGTTTGGTTTTCTCTTCTTGTGATAGTTTGCTAAGAATGATGGTTTCCAGCTGCATCCATGTCCCTACAAAGGACGCAAACTCATCCTTTTTTATGGCTGCATAGTATTCCATGGTGTATATGTGCCACATTTTCTTAATCCAGTCTGTCACTGATGGACATTTGGGTTGATTCCAAGTCTTTGCTATTGTGAATAGTGCCGCAATGAACATACTTGTGCATGTGTCTTTGTAGTAGCATAATTTATAATCCTTTGGGTATATACCCAGTAGTGGGATGGCTGGGTCATATGGTACATCTAGTTCTAGATCCTTGAGGAATTGCCATACTGTTTTCCATAATGGTTGAACTAGCTTACAATCCCACCAACAGTGTAAAAGTGTTCCTATTCCTCCACATCCTTTCCAACACCTGTTGTTTCCTGATTTTTTAATGATTGCCATTCTAACTGGTGTGAGATGGTATCTCATTGTGGTTTTGATTTGCATTTCTCTGATGGCGAGTGATGATGAGCATTTTTTCATGTGTCTGTTGGCTGTATGAATGTCTTCTTTTGAGAAATGTCTGTTCATATCCTTTCCCCACTTTTTGATGGGGTTGTTTGTTTTTTTCTTGTATATTTGTTTGAGTTCTTTATAGATACTGGAAATTAGCCTTTGTCAGATGAGTAGATTGCAAAAATTTTCTCCCATTCTGTAGGTTGCCTGTTCACTCTGATGGTAGTTTCTTTTGCTGTGCAGAAGCTCTTTAGTTTAATGAGATCCCATTTGTCAATTTTGGCTTTTGCTGCCGTTGCTTTTGGTGTTTTAGACATGAAGTCCTAGCCCATGCCTATGTCCTGAATGGTACTACCTAGATTTTCTTCTAGGGTTTTTATGGTACTAGGTCTAACATTTAAGTCTCTAATCCATCTTGAATTAATCTTCGTATAAGGAGTAAGCAAAGGATCCAGTTTCAGCTTTCTACTTATGGCTAGCCAATTTTCCCAGCACCATTTATTAAATAGGGAATCCTTTCCCCATTTCTTGTTTCTCTCAGGTTTGTCGAAGATCAGATGGCTGTAGATGTGTGGTATTATTTCTGAGGACTCTGTTCTGTTCCATTGGTCTATATCTCTGTTTTGGTACCAGTACCATGCTGTTTTGGTTACTGTAGCCTTGTAGTATAGTTTGAAGTCAGGTAGCGTGACGCCTCCAGCTTTGTCCTTTTGACTTAGGATTGTCTTGGCAATGTGGGCTCTTTTTTGGTTCCATATGAACTTTAAAGCAGTTTTTTCCAATTCTGTGAAGAAACTCATTGGTAGCTTGATGGGGATGGCAATGAATCTATAAATAACCTTGGGCAGTATGGCCATTTTCACGATATTGATTCTTCCTATCCATGAGCATGGTATGTTCTTCCATTTGTTTGTGTCCTCTTTGATTTCACTGAGCAGTGGTTTGTAGTTCTCCTTGAAGAGGTCCTTTACATCCCTTGTAAGTTGGATTCCTAGGTATTTTATTCTCTTTGAAGCAATTGTGAATGGAAGTTCATTCCTGATTTGGCTCTCTGCTTGTCTGTTATTGGTGTATAAGAATGCTTGTGATTTTTGCACATTAATTTTGTATCCTGAGACTTTGCTGAAGTTGCTTATCAGCTTAAGAAGGTTTTGGGCTGAGACGATGGGGTTTTCTAAGTATACAATCATGTCATCTGCAAACAGGGACAATTTGACTTCTTCTTTTCCTAACTGAATACCCTTGATTTCTTTCTCTTGCCTGATTGCCCTAGCCAGAACTTCCAACACTATGTTGAATAGGAGTGGTGAGAGAGGGCATCCCTGTCTTGTGCCAGTTTTCAAAGGGAATTTTTCCAATTTTTGCCCATTCAGTATGATATTAGCTGTGGGTTTGTCACAAACAGCTCTTATTATTTTGAGGTACGTTCCATCAATACCGAATTTATTGAGCGTTTTTAGCATGAAGGGCTGTTGAATTTTGTCAAAAGCCTTTTCTGCATCTATTGAGATAATCATGTGGTTTTTGTCTTTGGTTCTGTTTATATGCCGGATTACGTTTATTGATTTGCGAATGTTGAACCAGCCTTGCATCCCAGGGATGAAGCCCACTTGATCATGGTGGATAAGCTTTTTGATGTGCTGCTGAATCCGGTTTGCCAGTATTTTATTGAGGATTTTTGCATCGATGTTCATCAGGGAGATTGGTCTAAAATTCTCTTTTTTTGTTGTGTCTCTGCCAGGCTTTGGTATCAGGATGATGTTGGCCTCATAAAATGAGTTAGGGAGGATTCCCTCTTTTTCTATTGATTGGAATAGTTTCAGAAGGAATGGTACCAGCTCCTCCTTGTACCTCTGGTAGAATTCAGCTGTGAATCCGTCTGGTCCTGGACTTATTTTGGTGGGTAGGCTATTAATTGTGGCCTCAATTTCAGAGCCTGGTATTGGTCTATTCAGGGATTCAACTTCTTCCTGGTTTAGTCTTGAAAGAGTGTAAGTGTCTAGGAAATTATCCATTTCTTTTAGATTTTCTAGTTGATTTGCGTAGAGGTGTTTATAGTATTCTGTGATGGTAGTTTGTATTTCTGTGGGGTTGGTGGTGATACCCCTTTATCATTTCTTATTGCGTCTATTTGATTCCTCTCTCTTTTCTTCTTTATTAGTCTTGCTAATGGTCTGTCAATTTTGTTGATCTTTTCAAAAAACCAACTCCTGGATTCATTGATTTTTTGGAGGGTTTTTTGTGTCTCTATCTCCTTCAGTTCTGCTCTGATCTTAGTTATTTCTTGCCTTCTGCTAGCTTTTGAATGTGTTTGCTCTTGCTTCTCTAGTTCTTTTAATTGTGATGTTAGAGTGTCAATTTTAGATCTTTCCTGCTTTCTCTTGTGGGCATTTAGTGCTATAAATTCCCCTCTACACACTGCTTTAAATGTGTCCCAGAGATTCTGGTATGTTGTATCTTTGTTCTCATTGGTTTCAAAGAACATCTTTATTTCTGCTTTCATTTCGTTATGTACCCAGTAGTCATTCAGGAGCAGGTTGTTCAGTTTCCATGTAGTTGAGCGGTTTTGATTGAGTTTCTTAGTCCTGAGTTCTAGTTTGATTGCACTGTGGTCTGAGAGACAGTTTGATATAATTTCTGTTCTTGTGCATTTGCTGAGGAGTGCTTTACTTCCAATTATGTGGTCAATTTTGGAATAAGTGCGATGTGGTGCTGGAAAGAGTGTATATTCTGTTGACTTGGGGTGGAAAGTTCTATAGATGTCTATTAGGTCCGCTTGGTGCAGAGATGAGTTCAATTCCTGGATATCCTTGTGAACTTTCTGTCTCGTTGATCTGTCTAATGTTGACAGTGGAGTGTTGAAGTCTCCCATTATTATTGTATGGGAGTCTAAGTCTCTTTGTAAGTCTCTAAGGACTTGCTTTATGAATCTGGGTGCTCCTGTATTGGGTGCATATATATTTAGGATAGTTAGCTCTTCCTGTTGAATTGATCCCTTTACCATTATGTAATGGCCTTCTTTGTCTCTTTTGATCTTTGATGGTTTAAAGTCTGTTTTATCGGAGACTAGGATTGCAACCCCTGCTTTTCTTTGTTCTCCATTTGCTTGGTAGATCTTCCTCCATCCCTTTTTTTGAGCCTATGTATGTCTCTGCATGTGAGATGGGTCTCCTGAATACAGCAGACTGACGGGTCTTGACTCTTTATCCAGTTTGCCAGTCTGTGTCTTTTAATTGGAGCATTTAGTCCATTTACATTTAAGCTTAATATTGTTATGTGTGAACTTGATCCTGCCATTATGCTATTAACTCGTTATTTTGCTCAATAGTTGATGCAGTTTCTTCCTAGCCTCGATGGTCTTTACATTTTGGCATGTTTTTGCAATGGCTGGTACCAGTTGTTCCTTTCCATGTTTAGGGCTTCCTTCAGGGTCTCTTGTAAGGCAGGCCTGGTGGTGACAAAATCTCTAAGCATTTGCTTATCTGTAAAGAATTTTATTTCTCCTTCACTGATGAAACTTAGTTTGGCTGGATATGAAATTCTGGGTTTAAAATTCTTTTCTTTAAGAACGTTGAATATTGGCCCCCACTGTCTTCTGGCTTGTAGAGTTTCTGCCGAGAGATCTGCTGTCAGTCTGATGGGCTTCCCTTTGTGGGTAACCCGACCTTTCTCTCTGGCTGCCCTTAAGATTTTTTCCTTCATTTCAACTTTGGTGAATCTGGCAATTATGTGTCGTCTTGGAGTTGCTCTTCTGGAGGAGTATCTTTGTGGCATTCTCTGTATTTCCTGAATTTGAATGTTGGCCTGCCCTGCTAGGTTGGGGAAGTTCTCCTGGATGATATCCTGAAGAGTGTTTTCCAATTTGGTTCCATTTTCCCCCTCATTTTCAGGCACCCCAATCAGACGTAGATTTGGTCTTTTTACATAATCCCATACTTCTTGCAGGCTTTGTTCATTTCCTTTTCTTCTTTTTTCTTTTGGTTTCTCTTCTCGCTTCATTTCATTCATTTGATCCTCCATCGCTGATACTCTTTCTTCCAGTTGATCGAGTCGGTTGCTGAAGCTTGTGCATTTGTCACGTATTTCTCATGTCATGGTTTTCATCTCTGTCATTTCGTTTATGACCTTCTCTGAATTAATTAGTCTAGCTGTCAATTCTTCCACTCTGTTGTCAAGATTTTTAGTTTCTTTGCGCTGGGTACATAATTCCTCCTTTAGCTCTGAGAGGTTTGATGGACTGAAGCCTTCTTCTCTCATCTTGTCAAAGTCATTCTCTGACCAACTTTGATCCGTTGCTGGAGATGGGCTCTACTCCTTTGCAGGGGGAGATGCACTCTTATTTTTTGAATTTCCAGCTTTTCTGCCCTGCTTTTTCCCCATCTTTGTGGTTTTGTCTGTCTCTGGTCTTTGATGATGGTGATGTACTGATGGGGTTTTGGTATAGGTGTCCTTCCTGTTTGATAGTTTTCCTTCTGACAGTCAGGACCCTCAGCTATAGGTCTGTTGGAGATTGCTTGAGGTCCACTCCAGACCCTGTTTGCCTGGGTATCAGCAGCAGAGGTTGCAGAAGATAGAATATTGCTGAACAGCGAGTGCACCTGTCTGATTCTTGCTTTGGAAGCTTCCTCTCAGGGGTGTACTCCACCCTGTGAGGTGTGGGGTGTCAGACTGCCCCTAGTGGGGGATGTCTCCCAGTTAGGCTACTCAGGGGTCAGGGACCCACTTGAGCAGGCAGCCTGCCCCTTCTCAGATCTCAACCTCCGTGTTGGGAGATCCACTGCTCTCTTCAAAGCTGTCAGACAGAGTCGTTCGCGTCTGCACAGGCCTCTGCTGCTTCCCCTGTTATTTTTTAGTTGTGCCCTGTCTCCAGAGGTGGAGTCTACAGAGACAGGCAGGTTTCCTTGAGCTGCTGTGAGCTCCACCAAGTTTGAGCTTCCCAGCGGCTTTGTTTACCTACTTAAGCCTCAGCGATGGCGGGCACCCTTCCCCCAGCCTCGCTGCTGCCTTGCGGTTAGATTGCCCAGACTGCTGTGTTAGCAAGGAGGGAGGCTCCGTGGGCGTGGGACCCTCCCGGCCAATGTGTGGGGTATATTCTCCTGGTGTGCCGGTGTGCTTACAGCACAGTATTGGGGTGGGAGTTACCTGATTTTCCAGGTGTTGTGTGTCTCAGTTCCCCTGGCTAGGAAAAGGGATCCCTTCCCCCTTGCACTTCCCAGGTGAGGCGATGCCTCGCCCTGCTTCAGCTCTTGCTGGTCAGGCTGCAGCACCTAACCAGCACCGATTGTCCGGCACTCCCGAATGAGATGTCCCCAGTACCTCAGTTGAAAATGCAGAAATCTCCGGTCTTCTGTGTCGCTCGCGCTGGGAGATGGAGACTGGAGCTGTTCCTATTCAGCCATCTTGCTCCCCGCCACCCTAATTTTGAAAAATGTTTCCTGGCCAGTGAAATACTGAGAATGCTGAATGAGATTTGAGACAACACGATTTCATAATGATTAACAGATTTCATAAGACAGCCCTTTGATTTTGCTAGATGTTCTTATGTCTGGACATGTGATTCTATCTTTTGGTCTTGAGGTAAGATCTGACAATAGCAGAACACAAAACTGGGAAGCAGTTGGATTGATGATGTCTCCAGTAGGTAAATTAGCCAACCCTGAAGCTTTATATGAGATAATAGTTTTTTTTCAATCAATATACTGGTTTAGTTGGGATTTTCTATTTCTTAGAGCTGAAGGTGTTTTAACCAACTCAGGCATACCTTTTCAAAGAATTATTAATTCAGAAATATTAACAGCAGTCTCTGGGGAGAATATGCTCTTAGGAATAATTGATTCATAGATAACTATGTTTCAGTCCTAGAAATCTCTATGTAGCAAGCCTGATTCTTTGAAGTAGAGTTATTCACTATTCCATTGTAAGAAACAATGAAACTCTGCTTCATTGCACTTTCATTGCATCAGCACAAGAAAATCACTTGGAAATTATCATTATCTCATGTATATCTTACATTTAAAATATGTTTACTAAGTTTAATTTTTCATTGATCTGTCCCTATGTTGTTGCTATGAGGTAAGGATTTAACTTTGTTTTCCCAAATGAATAGGCAGTTTTCTCTACACCATGTGATCAGTTCACACCTTTCCCACTAATTTGAAATACCATCTTCATGCTAAATGGCCATATGTGAGAAGTATTTCTCAGCACCCCATCCCTCTGTTCTTATAGTTACCAACCTGCCTTCATGACCTAAGGCCTGGCAGATATTCCAGAGATTTCACATCCTTCTGGCTCAACATTTATTCCAGGAAGGGCATTTAATCCACGATGGGCCAATAAGAGCCCGTGGGTTTTTGTATTAGGAGATCATCACATTCTGTGTGTTGGTGACCTTGGAACTGCCAGTAACCCTGTTGAGAAAATGTGTCTACGTGAAAAAGTTACCATGTGGACATTTGAAAGGCAGCTGGAGTTGGGATGTTGCATAGTCCAGGAAGCACTGACTCCTTTCTTCTACATACCCTAAAGGCCTGCACCATCATGCCATCATGTTCTTGTACTTTCATTATTAAGCCAACAAATACTAATATCCTTTATGTTTCTGACATTTGTTTCACTGACTTCTTTGTGCTCATACAAAACGTAATGTTTTAGTATGTCTTTATAATACTTTTTTTCCCCCCAAGACAGAGTCTTGCTCTGTCATCCAGAGCCGGAGTGCAATGGCGTGATCCTGGCTCACTGCAAACTCTGCCTCTCAGGTTCAAGCAATTCTCCTGCCTTAGCCCCCTGAGTAGCTGGGATTACAGGCGTGCACCACCACACCAAGCAAATTTTTGTACTTTTAGTAGAGATGGGGTTTCACCATGTTGACCAGGCTGGTCTCCAGCTCCTCACCTCGTGATCCACCCGCCTCAGCCCCACAAAGTGCTGGGATTACAAGCATGAGCCACCTCGCCCAGCCTATAATACTTTTAATAAAGAATAGCACTTTAGGCCAGGCACAGTGACTCATGCCTATAATCCCAGCACTTTGGGAGGCCAAGGTGCGTAGATAGATTGAACCCAGGAGTTTGAGACCAGCTTGGGCAACATAGTGAAAGCCTGTCTCTACAAAAAATTATCTGGGCCTGGTGGCATGTGCCTGTAGACCTGGCTACACAGTAGGCTGAGGTGGGAGGATTGCCTGAGCTCAGGGAAGTCGAGGGTACAGTGAGCTGTGCATTGCATCACTGCCCTCCAGCCTGGGCAACAGAGCAAGACCCTCTTTCAAAAACAAAACAAAACAAAAAGTATTTTTTTCTTCAGCATTTTCTATTTCTTGAACTTATTCCTCCCTTATATTTTTGTTAAAGGTTTTATTTACTCCATTTGTTAGTTTCCCCCACCCCATACAAAAGTTTTGTGTTCTGATTGGATTTTCATTACCCCGAGGTGTAAAAACTTTTCCTTGCTTTCCAAGATCAGGCCAGGGTCCAGGAATTGGGACTCAGGTTGCACCTGTTTTTCCCTCTTCTGGACAGCTCCTCAGAACAACCTCAACATTACCAACTGCCTTGGGGTCAGCTCCCTGAGCCCTGATTTTGCCTCCTCCCTGCCTAGTGGTTCTTCCACAGCAGGTCTCTCTTCATTTCCAGCAAATGGAAGCTTCATCTGGACACCGATGCATCTCCAGGTTTTCTTTCTGTCTGCTTAAAAATGTCTTCAGGATTCCACCATTTGGAGTTATGTATGAATCTATTCAGAGCAGATTTTCCCACTCTGAATGTGGAGACAGTATTGAGCCTTTGGACTCTAACCTCAACTTGTTATTTGCTTGTCCGACTGAGCAATATTCTAACCACTGCCTACCTGCCTATTAATCTTTACTAATAAGGCTCTGTCTTGTTGGTTAGCTGACAGCTTTCACTAAGCCATCTGTCTGACCATAGTTGTCTGTGTGACTAACAGAGATGAATGGATTAAGGGCTTTTGAGTGGCTGGGTGATAATTTATCTCCTAATTCTTCACAGCTCTGGAATGCAGCCCCTGCCCCTGCCTCCACACCTTCTGCCATCTGGAACACATGCAGGGGTTTCATAAGCAGATGTAGCTCAGCATACTTCCTGACCTAGCACCCAATGTATAGTTTCATGAACTTTTTTATATGTGAACTTCATATTTCTGGGAGTGTGTTGGTAGTTTCCATCATACTCTCAGAAGAGTCAACAAACCAAGAACCACAGCACAAATGAGACCCTCAGAAAACTCTCAGATGGCTTAGACTGCGCCCCAAATGCCATTTTACTGCTTTTCTTTTTGAATTTATTATACGTTTTTACATGGGTCTAGCAACCAAAGGAATGTTTTACTGCTTTTTGAATCTGCTCTGAGAGCCAAGTTTGAGAGCTGGAGTTGAGGATCAGGGCTGCATTTAGAATTCCATGATCAAGGGTGTGGACCCAGTAATTGCTATTATGTTAACCTTGGTGGCTGTGAGAAACCTGCATAAGTGGCTTCCAAGAGAGGTCCAAGGGAGTCCATCTGATCCTTCCTTGCCTAGTGGTCTGCTTTAGCACAGTATTCTCTCTGTAGCTCATTCAGAGCCCTTTTGCTCTGAACTGAGAGATAAAGAGTAAGATGTCAGGTGTGTTTCTGCATTGGGATAAGTAAGGACAATGCATGTACTGTGGACAGGATAGCTTTTACACCCAGAACGATCTGAGATTTTATAGTTAAGCTACATCAAAAACATTAAAAACAGGTAAACAAAAATATCAAGTAAGAATGAATCTAGTAGAAAGATCTCAAAAGATAATACTAATCTGATTATATATTTGTACTTCAAGTGTTAATAAATTATTTGTAAAATGTTTGTCTTGCCTGAGGCAATAGAGACAGCACCTGCTTCTTTGAGCAGAGTGATAATATAGTTTAAAGATATAGGGGAGAAAACAGAATAAGTACTGTGGTATTGGATTGGAATAGGTGTTATTGTGAGTATATGATTTTCAGTAAAATAAGAAATATATAAAAGTGCATATGTGGGTGCTTGTATTCACACATCCCAGCTCTGTCCACTGAGAGGGCATGGTAGCACTAATAAACCAGTAGTAATAAGCATAGCTTGTTTCCACATTTTGGTTCCCAAATGCCATTCTTTACTAAAAGAACCTGGTGTCCTTGAAGAAATAACTGATTGCAGGACTGGGACAAGGAAATTGTAAGATTAGCCTGAAATATTTTTTGTGTGAGAAAGTAGAGAAGTGCTCACAGCATAATGAGATTGTTGAAAGTACACAGTTTAAAGAAACCTAAAGGGACCCCTATTGGCAGAATCTGGGACAGTGCAAGAATAATGATAGTAATAGATTGTAGAACATTGAGTAAAATAGAAATCCATAAGTCTACACTAATACAAATGAATGGAGAGAAGAGAATGCTCTTCCTATCTGATAAATGCAGAAGGAATAATAGTACTAAAAATTACCATTTGGTTGTCATTACAGCAATGATTACTTCAGGCAAGAAACACGAGTGGATACCAAAATTAGTGGAAGAAAGTGGAATGAGGAATGGTATTTGATATAGTCTCAGAGTATCACTCTGCAACATTCTTAGTAACTAAAGGGTGAAAAAACAGAGTGGAAAACATAGCAAAGACTGTTTTGATCAAGTGATCAAAGTTAATACCATCAGTAATGGGTTAAATCAGCCTCATGGTGCCTCCTGAGAGGATGCAGTGGCAACTTAGCATCATTTCAGTGACAATTCAGCCACAGGATAATCTGGGTCTACTTCTGAGAAAACATCAGGCAGAGGAAAACTGAAGTATATTCCACAAAGTGACTGAGTTATTCTCAAAAATATCAAGGTAATCAAAGTGCAGGAAACTGAGGAACTGCTCCAAATTGAGTAACTGCTCTGATTGTCTGATCTGGAGGAACTGCTCCAAATCAGACAACTGGGTAAGCCACACAACCCTGGATGGATTCATTTCCTATAAAGGGCTTTATTAGAACAATTGGTGAAACTTAAATTTGGTGAAGTATATTCTTGAGATTTTTTTGTGCTGTACTTACTACTTTCCTGAAAGTTCAAAATTGTTTCCTTGAAAGTTCAAAATTGTTTCAAGCAACTAAAAAGTGAAGGAGGAAATCCAAGAAAAAAGATTCACAGAGGGTGGAGTTCCAAATTCTGCACATAAAATCAGCTAGTATATCTAGCTGACACCTGAACTGCTAATTACAACCAAGCCATCTTAGGCTGAAGAGATTTCAGCTGCTTTCCCCAAGCTGGTAGAAAGAGTTTGGAGTTTGAATCCAGACAAATAAACTAACTACTGAAAGAGAAAATATCAGTAACATTTAGAGGAACAAAATAGAACCCAGAGTCTCTACCATCTATCATACACAACGTCCAGAATCACTGTGCATATGAAGAAACAGAAACACATGAACCACATCAGAAGAAAAGACAATCAGTGGGGACCAGTTCTGAGATGACCAAGATTTTCATGGAAAAGTGATTTTTTTGTTTGTTTGTTTTCTGAGACGGAGTTTCACTCTTGTTGCCTGGGCTGGAGTACAATGGCACGATCTCGGCTCACTGCAACTTCTGCCTCCCGGATTCAAGTGATTCTCCTGCCTCAGCCTCCCGAGTAGCTGGAATTACAGGTGTGTGCCACCACGCCTGGCGAATTTTTTATTTTTAATAGAGACAGGTTTTCGCCATGTTGGCCAGGCTGATCTCGAACTCCTGACCTCAGGTGATCCACCCGCCTTGGCTTCCTAAATTGCTGGGATTACAGGCGTGAGCCACTGCAACTGGCCAGAAAAGTTTTTTTTTTTTTTTTTCTTGGAGTTTCACTCTTTTCCCCCAGGCTGGAGTGCAATGGCACAATCTCAGCTCACCGCAACCTCTGCCTCCTGGGTTCAAGGGATTCTCCTGCCTCAGCTTCCCGAGTAGCTAGGATTACAGGCATGCGCCACAACACTTGGCTGATTTTGTATTTTTAGTAGAGACGGGGTTTCTCTGTGTTGGTCAGGCTGGTCTCAAACTTCCGACCTCAGGTGATCCACCTGCCTTGGCCTCCCAAAGTGCTGGGATTATAGGCGTGAGCCACCGCGCCTAACCTAACGTGGCTTTTAAAACTGTGCTCGGCCGGGTGTGGTGGCTCACGCCTGCAATCCCAGCACTTGGGAGGCTGAGGTGGGTGGTTCATGAGGTCAGGAGTTTGAGACCAGCCTGACCAACGTGGTGAAATCCCCTCTCTACTAAAAATGCAAAAATTAGCCAGACCGTGGTGTCATGCACCTGTCATCCCAGCTACTCAAGAGGCTGGGGCAGGAAAATTGCTTGAATCTGGGAGGTGGAGGTTGCAGTGAGCCGAGATTGCACCACGGCACTCCAGCCTGGGCAACAGAATGAGACTCTGTCTCAAAAACAAACAAACAAACAAAAAACCCAAAACCCACAAAAAAACTGTGCTCAAGAACATATACTCATAGTGTCGTATATCACATATGCTCATAATGAAGGAGCAAATGGGAAGTCCCAGCAAAGAAATATAAATTATAGAAAAACCAAATAGAAATTATAGAACTAAAACATAAATTACCTAAAATAAAAAATTCACTAGATGTGGCCAAGTGCAGTGGGTCATGCCTATAATCCTAAACCTTTGAGAGGTTGAGGTGGGAGGATTGCTTGAGGCCAGAAATTCAAGGCCAACCTAGATAACATACTGAGACCCTGTCTCTTAAAAAAAAAAAGCCAGGTGTAGTTGTGTACATCTGTAGTTCCAGCTACTCAGGAGGCTAAAGCAGGAGGATTGCTTGAGCCCAGTAGTGGGAGGCTACAATGAGCTATGATCATGCGACTGCATTCCAGTCTGGGTGACAGAGTGAGACACTGTCTTTTAAAATAGAATAGGCAGGGTGTCAACAGTGGAGGAGTTTGCGGCCACATAGAGGGGAGCCTGACCCTCTCCCACCCGTCAGAGTCAGATTTACCCAAAACACATGAGGCCGTGAATACCACAAGTTCTGCATGGTGACAGCACTTGGGCTCTTCTTGTGCTGCTCTGGGCCACCTTGTATTTGGTTTGCCTAGACCCTCTCCTCCCAAATCCTATCTGTGGAGGTCGCAGCCCCACATCTAAATAAGGACGGAAACATGTGGCATGCAAAACTGACTCATTTCTATCAGTACTGAGACACAGCACTGGATGAGATCTCCACAGAAATCATCTTTCTTTCATCTTGGCCTTCACAGAGTCTCTGGCTAAGTGCAGACCCAGACCCAGCCCTACAGAGCAGGAACTGGGTCTGTGGGTACATCTCAGTGCTTGGAATTATTCCTGGCACCTAGCATGAATGGATCCTGCCAAGGAAAAAGGAAGAAAAAAAGCACACATCTAGTGACCGCTATATTACAGCTTCTCAGGAGAGCAGCTATAAATTTCACCCAAAGCTTAGGGGAAAATAATGACTAATGGCAGGTAAAACGGAGTACCTGCCACACTGTTATGGGACAAAGCTAAAAGAAGACTGCATAGTTAGCTTTCTTCTCAGCTTGAGAGCTGAGTTCCTACAAGTTCTCCCCTTGATACATCACCTGCAGTGGGCACCAGAGGGCACAGCAGTGTAACTGTTCTGGTGCCTTCTGGACTTTCCAGAATGACAACTGCAGTTCTGGAGGAAGGGGCACCCAACATGGACTCAGATCCAGGTTTCCCCTGTGAGCTGTCAAGACCTGCAAAGGGTCTGCGATTTTACTCTTCTGCAAGGTAACTCCTGAGCCTGCCAGTTTCACAAAAGCTGGCAGAAGACATGAGACACCTGTGTCAGAGAACAACAATGTTATTACAGAGGCTGCCATAGTCAGAGTATCTGAATTTTGTGATGCCAGTTTGTCAAGCCCCACACGGTGATGGAAAAGACCAGGTGATGTGGATGTGCAGTGGGTTGTGCTACAGGACAGAAGCAGCGACCCTGAGCTTAGATAACCTGGATCTTTTACACTGGCAGGAGGCATGGCTGCCCTTTGCTCCTGGGGACACACTACCTTCACCTTCTAAGGCTGTTTGCTGCACAAACATCCTGGAAAAAAAAAAAGACTTTGTTCAGACAAGTCCTCAACAAAGACTTGCAGGAGACATGAGATATCTCTGCCCAGGAGATGAGCAAAACACAAGAGATGCAGGCAGCACTGTCTTCAGACGGTGGCTGTGCTTAGAAGCAAAGGTCTTAGGGATAGTGACCCACTAGTGCACTTTATAGGAGCAGCTAAAGCGCTCAGGCATTAGGAGCCCAAAAGGAACCCAACTAGCATCCATGCAGTCACTCATCATTCAATAAACTTTGCTTGAGCACCACTGTGTACCAGGCATAGAGCCCTGGTTCTACTCAAATTGGAGCCTTCACCTTACACTTTTGATGACAGCCTTCACAGTTTATCTTTCCTCAAATCCTCTAAAAACATTCTTAATTTTTTTATGCCATGGGTCTCTTTGATAGCCACTTGAAACCTAAAGACCCTTTCTCAGAATAATATTTTTAAACTATTAAAATATCTAACAAAATAAAATACCTAAAGTAGATAAAATAAATATGAAAATAAATAAGGAAAATATCTAATAAATTATTACTATTATTAAAAACCAGTTGTCAAATATTTCAAAAATATACAAAGTATATAGAATATTTTTAAAAACTTATTTAGGAATAGTCTATGTGCTTCTCTGAGCATTAAAATAAAAATATTTAGTGCTGGGTCCGGTAACTACTTTGACTTCAAAGTCATGAGGAGTATAAAGGATATTTAGAGGTCTGCTACACAACAGTAGCTCCTGACTCTAGACTGATCTCCATGTTTTGGAATAATGCCAATATTTCAGACAAATGTCCTCATTTGGGGTCTAGAGAATAAGACCCCTGCATATATATAGAATCCCAGAGGATAGAGACCACCTAGGAGGAAGGTGGAGCTCGACCAGCTGCTGTGTCACACCCTGGGAACAGCAACAGAGGTGTGCATGTCCACTTGGGTGAAGAAGGCAGCATTGGCATGGCCCAGCCCAGACCAGTGAGCAAAGACCCCATGAAGAATGGTATGTCTCAGCAGAGGCCCCAAGGTCACGTGAGGAGGAAGGGGGTGAACTGCACAGAAGGCGGGACCCCCAAAGAGAGAAGCAGGAGTGGAATGGTGTGACGTGTGCTGGAAACTACAAGCTGCTTCAAGTCGCTCGCTACATGGGAAGTGGAGACTGGGAAAGTTGGCGGGCCAGGGCTTGGAGTTGGACAGACAGAGCAACATCAGCCATTCCAATGGAGCCCATTTCCTGCTTTCTAGAATGCGGAAAGACATGGCCAGGCACAGCGGTTCATGCCTGTAATCCCAGGACTTTGGGAGGCTGAGGTGGGCAGATTACTTGAGGTCAGGAGTTTGAGACCAGCCTGGCCAATGTGGTGAAACCCTGTCTCTACTAAAAATACAAAAATTACCCGGGTGTGGTGGCACACGCCTGTAGTCCCAGTTACCGGGGGCGAGGTGGGGGGACGGGGGGGGGGCAGGGACTGAGGCATGAGAATCGCTTGAACCCTGAAGGCGGAGGTTGCAGTGAGCCAAGATCGTGCTATTGCACTCCAGCCTTGGCAACAGAGCGAGACTCTGTCTCAGGACAAAAAAAAAAAAAAAAAGACTTTCTTACTGGTTAGTAAATAGCAGTTGCCCCAGGGTCCCTATACTAACCCCACTTGCCCAAACAAGCACACTTCTCCCCCTGGACCCCCACCACCCCCAAACTCAGAAATTAAAAGATTAACTCCCAGGCCATCTGGGGACCCCTGTGCTCTGCCCCAGCACGCGTCTCCTCTGATTGATGAGTGTTCATGCAGTGGTGGCCTGCACACCCGGGGACCAGATATCCTATGGAAGACAATGCACTGTCAGTTTTGCATGTTCAGGAAGTCACGCCAAGGCAGTGGGCTCACTGGGAGCTGCTTCCTTGGTCTTCAGCTTGAGCAGAAGGCTCTTATCTGTGCGGATGGAAAGGCCCTGGCTGGTGGAGTGTTCAGCAGTGTCCTCTAGTGGCCTTCCTGGACCACTGTGAGTTGCTCTCTGCTATCAAGCATTAAGTTCCGCCTAAAACTGCCACCTTATGTAGTTTAAGTTGGCCAAGAGATTTCTCCATGCACAGTGAACTGTAACCTAAAAGGATGTGTAACAGGCTGTCACCTGCAATTGTGGTTGTACCAATAAGAGCTTCGGCCAATCACAGGTGGCTGACTGCTCAATCCATGTTCAAAGAAGGCAGAGGTGGAGTTGTGACCAATCCAGCTGTTTCTGTGCCTCACTTCTGTTTTCTGTCCCTTACTTTCTTTTTTCTGTCCCTAAATATTATCCGACGATGGGGCAGCCCCAGAGTCTCTCAGAACCCCTTCAGGTTCTAGGGGCTGCCTGATTTGCAAATCATTCTTTGCTCAGTTAAAGTGTTTAATTTTTCTTAAGTTTTTCTTTTAATAGAAGTCAAATTGAAGAGCCAGCCTGCACATCCATGGTCTCCAGCATTTTCATGGTTCACTGCAGGACTGTGGGCTGAGTTTGCCGTCCTGATCCTGCCCCTTTGCAAGGCTCAGATGAGCTTTCGTGAAGTTGGTGGGGTGGCAACCCTGCTGGTTCCCTTCTAAATGGCAGCACATCTGTAGTAGCTGGGTCTCCCTGCGACAGAAGTCAACCTTGTTCTTGGATCCCCAGCAGCGACCATGGCCCGGGACTCTGGGTGCTTCTGAGAACTCATCCAGGAACTACTTACCAATTGGTTTCCCTGTGCATGTGACCAAAATTCTGGCTTCAAACAGCCTCTTGGTTCATTTTTGATAGAAGATGGAGAAGGAAATACCATTGAAGAGAAGTAGCAAGGGAAGAATACCCCCGAAGTACTTGCCCTTCCCAGGGTAACGCAATATGTGAAAACACAGATAATTCAAATATTTTATTTTAGTTAACATTAATTGAATATTTCTTTCAGACAGGAATTCGAGGTTTTTTAGTTTTAAGTTTTTATTTTAGTGTACCTAGATTTGGTGGAGTGTCTGGCATTTGGTAGGTGCTCAATAAATTATTAAGGATAGTTCCAATAAGTTTACTGCCCCTGTAAGTTAATAGGAGAATTCAAGATATTGATATAATTATCATTAGATATCTTGGTGAAAAAACTGAAAACTCAAGTGTCAAGCAAAACCCTAAGGAGACTCTATACCATCTACAAATTGGAAAGCAGTATTTAGCGAGAATAAATTTTCCTGTGGACAATATGCCTATTAATAAATGTGCTAAGCATTTCTGTTTTCAAATGAGCAAAAATGTGTAAATGCAACTATTAGAAATGTAAAATGTTGAGGAACAAGAAAACAGATTAAAGGAAAATAACTGCTATTGAATTAATAGATCGTATGCCACTCCTAAAAGGAAACTATGTGGATCAGCCTGAAAATTTCCTTCAAAAATGGAAATGTCTCCTAAAGGAACTGGACCAGGTATGCTGGACATCTGACCAGGTGTGGTAGACACCTAACTCTGTATGCTAGACACCTAACCACATATACCACACACCTGACTGGGTATGCTGGACACCTGACCAGGTACAGTAGACACCTAACTTGGTATGGTAGACACCTGACCAGGTATACTGCATACCTGACTAGGTATGCTGGACACCTGACTGAGAATGCTTTATCCTGACGGACAAGAGATCATTCCCTAGAGTCAATCTTCCTTCTCAGGGCTGATTGCCTGCTAAGGCATTTAAATTGTGTTTCTAAGTTGGTAAGATATTTTCCACATGATTTCAGAAAAATCTCAAATGATAATAATGGCTATTATTTATTAAGCATTTGCTGTGTGCCTTGCTCTGAGCTGAATGTTTAACATACATTCTTTTGTTTAATGCTCACAATACTTATATGGGATAACTTTTTACAAATGGGGGAACAGATTTAAAATTGGAAAATAACTGCTTAAATTCCCATGAATAATAATCAGTTGATCTGAGCACAGATCTGTCCCAACTCCGGCTCTTAGCTCTGTCACCTCCTGTCCCAAACAATGTCACTGGTTTGAACTCACGGTTACACCTGCATAACAAGACCATAAATAAGAATATCTTCAAATATACAACAGCAGGCAATCTGGGGGGCTTGTGTAAGCAGTTCTGCAAATACTTGGAGTGAAGAGGTAGTAGTCATTGGTGGCACCATCCCACAGGTAAGCATTTAAATGTCACAGATGCTTTCATTTGATTGATAAAGCAATATTCTCAAACTTAATCTCATACACCATACTAATACGCCTTTAGATCAATATACCTGTAGGTCAGTGGCACAGATGTCCAAAGTGTGCTTTCATAAAATGCAAACACTGAGTGTAGTTTTGAAGCTGGGGTTGTGTATTCCTCTTCGTGAGAAAAGCAAGATTTTTTTTTCTCATTAGTGCTTGAGGCAAGCTTGAAATACAAGTTAATAGGACCCAAAATTATCTTCATCTAATGTTTTTAAAGGTAATCTTCTTTAACATAATCGGAGGAAAATAGTATACTTTGGAGACCAAAAATAAAGTGGCATATCTTAGATCAAAGGTTTTTCCTGGTGATTGTGTTTGATTATCTTTTAAAAATATGCATAAGAGTTTCTAGAATGCAGCAATTGGATTTTTTCTACTTTATGTACTTCTATTTCTGACTTTTATATCATAAGACAATTGGTATGTCTGTTTATAATGATGGTAATCTAGAAGGGGAAAACTATATTTTCTTAATTTTTCATGAATACATTTATTTCTAGAACTATGACTAAGGTTTTTCAATAGCTTCACTGAGAACACAGCATGCCGCTGACTGGTCCTCTAGTTTCTGGTGCTTTCTCAGTCCCATTTATGAGAAAATAAAATGAGAAGTCCTAGGCACCCAAGCATACGATCCTGGTGTGTATGTGATTTGAAGAACAGCAAAAGCCCAGTAGAGGTACGACTTCGCATACAAATGTGGAAGGTCTGTTGAATGAGGCTTTTCTCTAGGTGGTGCAAAGAAATCCCTTGTGAAAATACCTGATATTCACACAAAGGGCTTGGTATGGGACCGGCCTATGGTGCACCTACTAGGGAACAGTATTACTGTCAATATTGCACCTGAACAAAGTCATGCACTTCCATAGATGGATGTCTCAGGATGGCTGCTGTCATCTACACAGAGCAGAATCTGAGTAAAAATTGAGAAGTATTTGTGGGCATGGCTTGGGGGCCAAGGGCAGTGGGGTCTGGAGGATGACCATAAAGACGGCTGCCTGGGAAACAGACTAAATGATTAATAAGCCTGCCGAGGTCGCCCCACACGCTGCAATGATTTGCTTGATTTTGAGCTGTAGGAATAGGAGGCTGCCACGATGAAATGCCACAGGCTGGGTGGCTTGAACAACAGAGATTTATTTTCTCACAGCACTAGAGGTTGGAAGTTGAAATCAAAGTGTCCTCTGGTAATGGTTTCTTCCTGGCTTGCAGGTGACAACTTCAGTGTGTGCTCACATGGCAGAGAGAGAGAGAGATGGAAACAGAGACAGAGATGGAGAGAGACAGAGACAAAGATGGAGACAGAGACGAGAGACAGAAACAGAGATGGAGACAGATAGAGAAAGAGAGAGACAGGGACAAAAATAGACAAAGACAGCTAGACAGAGATGCAGAAAGACAGAGAGACAGAAAGAGAGACACAAAGATGGAGAGAGACAGAGATGAAGAGAGGAGACAGAGCAATCTCTTCCTCTTCGAAATACTCCAGTCCTGTGAGAATCAGGGCCCCACTCTTTAGGACCTATTTACCCTTAATGACCTCTTTAAAGATCCTGTCTCCAAATACAGTCCCATTGGTGTTAGGGCTTTAACTTATGAATCATGGGGACACAGTTCAGCATGTAACCAGGGGTGAGGGGACACAGCCATCCACACTGAATTCCTTGTTCTTCACTGTTCCTGCTCCCAATCTTGAAAAATCGAAGACACTGCCACAAAAAAAAAAAAAACCACCTTGAATGTCACAGAAAGACTATGCTGCATTATCTTTACTAAATGGTAGCTCCTTTTGAAAGGAATGATTCACTCTCTCTGTGGGAACACCCTAAATACAAGAGGGGCGGGGCCTAAATACAAGAGGGGCGGGGCCTAAATACAAGAGGAGCGCGGAGAGAACAGGCTGGTGTCAGCTTCGTGTGTATGGGTGTCCAAGGCTGCCGCTCTGGCTCTGGCCAGCTTGCCAGAATTGGGGCCGTAGCTTCAGAAGATGAGAGGTGACCGTCTCCACCTCTGCACTGGCCCCAGAGTCTTCGGGGCCAAGCCTGCCAGCTGTTGCTCAGCCCCAGCAGAACCACGCAAAAGGGTGCTGTCCACATGCTCACCATACACAGAGGATGTGGGGATGCTGAGGGTGAGGCACGACTAGGAAAGTCATGCCCTCAGATGATACTGAGTCATGAGACCTCGGTGGGACCCAGGGCACCTGTCAGAGGCTGATGTCCTGAGAGAGCAAGCAGCGTACCTGCAGGAACAGGGCCCAAGCACCAAGGCTTGGCTCACTAGTCAGGCCCTCTCACAAGAAGAAAAGAAGACCCGTAACAGGGCAGTGTAGAGCAGCAATGTTATTTCTAAAAGAGTAAGTTCAGGCCAAGCATGGTGGCTCACACCTGTAATCCCAGCATTTTGGGAGGCTGAGATGGGACGATTCCTTGAGCCCAGAAGTTTGAGACCTGCCTCAGCCACATAGCAAGACCTCATCTCATAAAATAAAATATAAAATAAAATAAAAATAAATAAAATAAAATAATAAAAAAAAAAATAAAAAAAAATAAAAATAAAATAAATAAATAAAATAAAATAAAATATTAGCTGGATATGGTGGTGTGTGTCTGTGGTCCCAGCTACTCAGGAAGCTGAAGCAGGAGGATCAATTGAGGTTGGGAATTGAAGGCTACAGTGAGGATGATTGCGTCATTACACTCCAGCCTGGCTGACAGAGTGAGGTCCTGTCTTAAGAGAAATAGAAAAGAAAGAGTAACTTCAGGACCTTCAGAAAGCTTTCAGATTTGGTCTTATATTCAGTAACCAGATGGGCACATTGCAGTGGCTTCGCGCACGGTTTTACCATATGTGTTACTGACCTCCCTGGCCACACAGGATTATATGAGCAGTTTTGTTAGAATACAGAAACCCAGTCTCAACCTGGGAATTCAATCCTGTTAAGTGGGGCAGTAAGAACAATGACAGATGGAAATTGATTCAGCAAGGATCTACTTTACAGTGAAAATGCTGGGCATGCACAGACACACTCGGAGGGTACCTGAGGTCGGTTTATGAACCATGGCAATGCATTTGTTACAGACTTCACTATACTGATGCTGCTCCCAAAGGCAAGGGACTCAGGGTAAGAGCAAGGCTTGGGCAAAATCATAATAGGGAGAAAAACAGGCTTCAGAAGTTATGCCTATCCTTGACTGCAGACCTTGACAGTGTTTTCTCTAACAGGCTGACTTAGAGTAGCGTTTTATGGCAAACTGAAGTTCAATGGCAAAACAAGTCAATAAAGTGATGGACATCAGGCCTTACTCAAGAGGCAGCAAGTGATAACAACACAAAACAGGCTCCCACTCTGGCAGAAGACCAGGTGCCCCTACAGGATCTGTTTCAGGGCAGGCAGAGTGCACCGGCAGGGGCCAAGGCCCGGGTTAACTGACCAAGGGGAGGTATGGACTTCCCAGGGACAGGGACAGGGTTAGGACCCATCAACTGGAAAGATAAATGATGGAAAAACACTCAAGAGAAGTCTCTGAATTGATCAGAGTGTAAATTTGGTGAAGGAGGAAATTTTAGATTTAAAAGCGAGGTGGGGAAATACCTTTCTATGCCATAGAAAAATGGTAAAGGTCATTATTACAGCTATAAGCTAAAAGTACAGATGTTCTTTAAGTGTGTTTGTGTAAAATAATGCAAGGTTACTCCACAACAGATTCTTATGACAATGTTTAAGATTTCGGAAAGTTAGGAGAAACAAAATGTAATCAATACAGACAGTTCCTGATTTATGCTGGTTCAACTAACAACTACATCAATAAATGACTTGAGATGTTTAACACGTTATTATAAAATAGGCTCTGTGTTACATGACTGTACCCAACTGTATGCTAATTTAAGTGTTCTGAGCATGTCTAAGGCAAGTTAGGCTAACCTATGAAGTTCCATAGATTAGGTGTATTAAGTGCATTTTCAACTTAGCATATTTTCTTTTTCTTTGTCTTTCTTTTTGAAACAGAGTCTCACTCTGTTGCCCAGGTTGGAGTACAATGGTGCAATCTTGACTCTCTGCAACCCCCGCCTCCTGGTTCAAGTGATTCTCCTGCCTCAGCCTCCCGAGTAGCTGGGATTACAGGCCTTCATGCCCAGCTAATTTTTGTATTTTAGTAGAGACAGGGTTTCACCATGTTGGCCGGGCTGGTCTCAAACTCCTGACCTCAGGTGATCAGCCTGCCTCAGCCTCCCAAGGTGCTGGGATTGCAGGCGTGAGCGACCAAGCCCAGCCTTCAATTTACCATATTTTCAATCTGCAATGGGTTTATCAGGACGTAACCCCATCATAGCTCAGGGGCATCTGTTCTGGACTAGACTACCCTTTGGTTGCCATGATATCCCCAGGCCCCCTTAGCATCACAGCAGAAAACAAACTACTTTAACTGGGTGTTACATCCAATTCCACAGTAAGATGTGGCCAAAATGTTAGAATCAAAATGGTATGTAAATTGCATAATCCCATGTGCAAGACAGGATTCAAAGAACCAGCTTCTATTTCATCTCTGACACATATGGTAGTCACACAGATGTACATTTATGATTGATTGGGGATTTATGAAATACTTCTTCCATAATCTTTTTTTCTTCTGCAGTGAGCCTCTCTCACTCTCTTCATTCATCCTTGGGTTGTACATTCCTTTTTTCTCTCAAAGAAGTTCTAATATTTTCTCTGTTGTTTTCATAACACTTTTAACAGAACATGACCCCAGAGTTGAAAGCAGTAAAGAGTCGGTCAACATCTGTCCTAGGGAGGAATGACTGGATTTCCCTGTGATAGAATTGCTATAGAAGGGGTCCACCTGGAGAACATGTTCACCCTCTCCCATGGAGCCTTTGCTCCTGTGGCAGTGCCCTGTGTGTATGGACCACCTTCAGTGCCTCTCCAACAAGCAGCAAGATTTCCAAGGCAGTGAAGTTCTTCTAGCAAACACCACTAGCACCTTCCCAGGACTCCAACAACCAGCAGGTAAAACATCACTTGCTGCTGCCACTGCTGTCCCCGTTGTCCTTGCTGTGGTTCGCCTGGGGTGAGCTGCAATCTACATAGGAAGTTTGTTTTTCTCTCACTGTCTGAAATTCCCACCAGAATCCCTTGTCTGTTGTTAGCTACACACCCCGGTGGGTCCTTAGAGCACTGGTTTCTGACAATAAATAATGTGATTAAACCTATTTGACCCTCTTCTCAGAAAAAAATCAATGTGGATATATACGTGTGCAATAAAAATTTGCAGCTAATGTTAGGAAGTTTAAAAGCTACTGAAGCTTGAATGATTCTAAAGATTTCTGCACTGGAACAATTTGAGTAAATAAAATTTAACCTCCTACAAAAACTTTTGGAAATTTTTTTCTAAGGCATTTGTGTGGACTAACATTTCAATAAGCTGGTTGCTACTTACGTGTCTATCTTCACTCCAAATATTGTCTTGGAGGTGTTAGAACCACCTTCTGTTAATAATTACATCTGTGAGCAATGCACAACTATTGAAATATTGACTGTGGTTGCTGTCATACATGTTATATTGCTCACAACATCAATTTGACTTTGGAACATGTTTGTGTCCCAGGGAACAAGCCTATGCCTCCTTTGGTTTTGGCTTTCTGCAGCCAAATGTCCATGGTCATAGGGTTTTTAGGCCTCTGAGTATAACGTTAAGATAGTCTCAGGCTGAGAGCCAAAAAGCTTCTGGGGGAAAGTTAGGTCATTAACTAGCAGGAGTTTTGAAAACAGTTCTCCCAACCTAAGAAAGCATGATTATAAATACTATTCTAGAACAGTTTACATGCCTGCATCCTGATAGAGATTAGGCCTTTGTGTGTTTTTAAGACTACAGTCTCACTTAGTGATATATTTGTTTTTAATAAAACTCAGTAAATATATTATCTCAGCATCTCCTGAGGATATTATTTTATAATTTGCTGCATTTGGATTCTAAATAGTCTTCTTATTGTCCAAAAGAACAACAACACAAAAACCCTTTTATTAGCAGAGAGAAAATAAGACAGATAATCCCTGCCTTTCTGGAGGTTCTGTAAGTCAGACTGGCCTGCCCTATGAGGACAGCGTTCTTTCCTCTGTTTATCTTCTTTAATGACTGCTCTGCTAATCATGTCTGACTCCTGTTATCAATCCTGCAGTTGTATCTTTTCAGGGTTTTTACTGTGGTCAGAGGTTTCCAGATACTCTATTATTATTATGAAAAAGAAACATTGTCATTATCGGACCTCACTTGGGACACAGAACAATGAACAATTTTTAGAAAGGAAGGAATCTAGCAGATATTTAGCGCATGTATCTTTTTACTTTGCAAGCTTTTTCATAGCCATCCTAAGAAATGGCATCTACCTAGGTGACAGGAATTCAAGAGAAAAAAACTCCTGAAAAACAGACACAGAGTCTTTGGGACACTGAGAGGTTGGCCACTGTGTGTCTTCAGTCATGCTTTGCAATGTGCCACACCAGGACTCTTGCCTCCTTCTGGATCCATTTGGATGTCACGTAATTATTTGCAAGGATCAAGGTTGTCACATGGGCTATTCAGTTGGAATCTTTTGAAGAGCAGAGCATTATTGCATTGTAGACTTCATGGCAAATATTTTCAAAAGCAATGTGTAGGTTCATCTGTGCTTATATATCAGACACTTTATTCATATATGGGTTGAGAGCTTGTGTACTATGTTAAATACGAATTACATGAGGGATATATTCAGAGTACTTGAGAAGCTTGCTCTGCTGCTGTCTAATAAAAGGCCACTCCTGACGTTTTATGCAGGACAGTGTAGATGTGGCTTTCTATGAAATAGCACGTAGGTACTGCCATGCCTGTGTGAATATCAGCCATTGCTACAACCAGGAAGTTCATAAGCACATGCGCTTTCTATAGGAGATTCGGCTTTCAGCTCTTTTCTCTGCGTTAATCACAACCTTCTCTGGGCCTTCACAGCACTTGACACATATACTAATACTGCAACAGTTACAGCTTCTTAGTGATTATCACTTTTTACACAGCCACTCCCTCTCACTCTCCTGCTGGAATGAAAACTACTGCAGGGCAGAAACTAACTTATTTATGTCTACATTTTCAGCGCTCAGCACATGGCATAGTCCCCCCCATTCCATGTCCTCAGTAAATGTTTATGGAATGAATTAACACAGAAATGGAAAACCAAATATCACATGTTCTCATTTATATGTGGGAGCTAAACACTGAGTATACAGGACATAAATATGGCAACAGTAGACACTGAGGACTCCAAAAGAGAGGAGGGATGGAGGGGCCAGGCTTGAAAGACTTCCTATCAGGTACTGTGCTCAGTGTATGAGGACAGGATCAATAGAAACCCAAACCCCAGCATCACAAAATACACCCTTGAAACAAACCTGCACATGGACCTCCTGAATCTAAAATAAAAATATTTTTAAATTAATATATTTTAAAAATTTATATGGCTGGGCATGGTGGCTCAAGCCTGTAATCCCAGCACTTTGGAAGTACAACATGGGCGGATCACCTGAAGTCAGGAGTTTGAGACGAGCCTGGCCAACATGGTAAAACTCTGCCTCTACTAAAAATACAAAATTAGCAGAGTATGGTAACAGGTGCCTGTAATCCCTGCTACTCTGGACATTGAGGCAAGAGAATCAGTGGAACCCTGGGGATGAGGTTACAATGAGTTGAAATTGTGCCACTGAACTCCAGCCTGGGTGACAGAGTGAGACTCCATGTCAAAAAAAAAAAAAAAAATTATTAAAGAAAAAAAGCATATTCTAGGACAGGCACAGTGGCTCACACCTATAATCCCAGCACTTTGAGAGGTGGGAGTGCGAGGATTACTTGAGTCTAGTTTGAGACCAGCCTGGCCAACAAAGTGGAACCCAGTCTCTAAAAATATAAAAATTAGCCTGGCGTGGTGGTGCACCCCTGTAATCCCAGCTACTTGGGAGGCTGAGGCACTGAGCACAGGAGGTGGAGGCTGCAGTGAACCGAGATTATGCCACTGCATGCCAGCCTGGGGAATAGAGTAAGACCCTGTCTCAGAAATAAATAAATAAACATTCTGAAGCATAAAAATCCTCAAACATATCATTCTTGACAGAAGCAGGGAGAGTTCCCAGGAACAAAAGGTTGTCACAAAAATAATTATTGGAAGAATGAACAAATAAATGCAATGTAAAATGTCTTCCTGTGGTTCAAAACCACACCTGCCCTGTGTCCGTTAGTTAAGTGTAAGAGGTCTGCACATCCTCTAGGGTCACTCACTGGTGCGAGCCTCCTTGTTGCAAACCGTGCCATAGATCAGGCTGGCATACACAACAGCCCGCCTGCCCTTGGCTCCTCTTCTCACTCGGTGTTGCTCTGATTTTCTGGTTGTTTATTTGAATGTTTCTGGGATGCTGTGTCTCCCTCATGGCCCCTGTCCTCCCTGCCCCCACTGGCTTTGCCTCCCCCAGTCCCTGGGGTCCCGGCACAACTCTGACTTCCAAGTTGTGCTGGGGAAATGGAGTAGAGACCTCAGACTGAGCTGTGTCCTGTGGACCTGATCTTCACCCCGAGTGATTCCAGTGTTGTCTACGTGGCCATGGGGGGTCCAGGTATTTGCCTGCCACGCAAATCCTGACGGGGGCCGCCTGCCTTTTGACCCTGAGTCTGCAGCTGCTGTCCTCCCCCACCCACCTTGCTCCGAGGTAGCAGTTGCTCTCCCCAGGCTCTTGGAAGGAAAGTCCCACTGATGAAGTGAAGGGACTGCAGCTCATAGCAGAAAGAAAATCCCTAAATGACGCTTCTTGATGCAAACACATTCCATGTGGCACGGCTCACCATGCCAGGATTCCATCCCAGAACGGTGCATCCTCACTCAGTATCACTGTGAACTTCCATAAGTCCAACCCAGGACCCCCGGCCCCAGCGCCTGACAGGTGCTCCCTCTGCAGATTTCACCACCGAGAGGTGCAAACTAAAAAAATAAAATTCTACACCCCTCAACTGACTGGGCAGATCCCCTCTTGAACAAGGGTACCCCAGAGAAACCTTAAAACTGACTTCCCAGCCATGATGGGATGGAAGGTGGGACAGGCCTCATTATACCTCACCCTTCTGTGGTTTAGACACAACTGACCAGCAGTAACGTCAGAACAAAGACAACAAGACTGACGGAGGAGACTCTGTGGCAATAAGATACCAAAATTACACACAGGACCTAACGCTGCGCCAGGCAAGGGTTAAGACATGCACCCTAGAATGTGCATGGAGTTAACTGTGTTCTACCTCTCACAAGATTTTTCTATTTCTCTGTCAGCTAAACAAGTCCTGGCCTCGAGATAAACAGTGTTGTAGCAGTTATAGCTCACCAACCATCAGATGCCGCCTAACTGAACCCCATTCCACCTGCCATGACTACAGCTTTGATTAGACAAGAGACTGAGCGACTTTCTCTTGATAAAAAGACCGCCAACTGTGGACTGGCTCCAGCCGCTTTACAGAGGCTGTGCCCTTGAGTGCTTGGTTGTCCTGAGAAGACCTTTTGATGTATATAGCCCAATCATAACACATTTAAATGTTAGGTTTCCACCCCAAGGTGAACTTGGTTTATATGTAACATGCATGTTTGTCCATCATGCATGTTCTAGGACCCCCTTCCTGAATATTCATAGCTCCTCCCGTAACTTGTTGAATACATATGCTTGAATCCATTCAGCATGGATCCCCGTGCCACACTCCCCTCCCTCACAGTTCTGCCTCGAAGGCTCTGGGGTGGGCTACACTTCCCAGCCTGTTGGGATGGCCACCTTGTAGCCCGTAAACCTTTGAGGAAAATTCCTTTTTAAATGTGTATGTTGTGTGATTTTTAGTTAATGAAGTTCGTGAAATCTCTTTCATTTTTTAACAAATATGCTATTCCACGCAATGCACTAGAAGAAGTGAACAAGACCTCTGTCTTATTTAACATAAAGTGTTTTACCTTAAACTTTAAGGAACATTCAATCCAGTGAGGGTAAACAGGCGGGAAGCTGGCAAGTTCACAGGCAGTGCTAAGTGCCAAATAAAAGAGCCCTCCTTCAGTCAGACCCCCTGTAAAGCACAGGGTCAATGGACAGATGGGGCCGGGCACTACCCAGTGCGTTTGGCTTCCTGGAAAGTGGGCTTTATGCCTTGGCAAGCTACAAGGATCCCCTGCACAACCAGCTACCTGGGACCCCTTCCCTCCAAAAGAATCAGCTCTTCTGGTTGATTAAGGATGTCTTATTCATGTCTACGCTTTCAACCCCAAACAAGCCACCCGGCACACAGTAAGTGCTTGTTTTTATTTATTTATTTATTTATTTATTTATTTATTTATTTATTTATATATATAGAGATGGATTCTCGCTCTTGTTGCCCAGGCTGTAGTGCAGTGGTGTGATTTCGGCTCACTGCAACCTCCGCCTCTCCGGTTCAAGCGATCCTCCTGCCTCAGCCACTTGAGTAGCTGGGATTAGAGGTGGCTATCACCGTGCCTGTCACCATGCCTGGCTAATTTTTCTACTTTTAGTAGAGATGGGGGTTTCACCATGTTGGCCAAGCTGGTCTTAAACTCCTGACCTCACATGATTCACCCGCCTTGGCCTCCCAAAGTGCTGGGATTACAGCATAAGCCACCATGCCTGGCTTTTATTTTGTTTTTTAAGACTTGAAAACATCAGTTTATGATCAGATGGGACAAGACTCCAGTTAATCAGTGCCTCATTAGCAGGATGGTAGCCTTGAGCCTAGGGAATGAGCCTGCAGCCGTGAGTCCTGACAACTGGGGACCACTTGCCACTAGGCCCAGAGAATTTCCAGTGGGATCTTTTTTTTTTTTTTTTTTGAGACGGAGTCTCGCTCTGTCGCTTGGGCTGGAGTGCAGTGGCGCAATCTCGGCTCACTGCAAGCTCCGCCCCCTGGGTTCACGCCATTCTCCTGCCTTAGCCTCCCAAGTAGCTGGGACTGCAGGTGCCCGCCACCTAGCCCGGCTAGTTTTTTTTTTGTTTTTGTTTTTGTTTTTAGTAGAGACGGGGTTTCACCGTGTTAGCCAGGATGGTCTCGATCTTCTGACCTCGTGATCCGCCCGTCTCGGCCTCCCAAAGTGCTGGGATTACAAGCTTGAGCCACCGTGCCCGGCCGCCAGTGGGATCTTATAAGGTTCTAAGGCAGCCAGAAGCAGCTAGCCACCTGGGTCAGAGTGAGCATCTTTGACTCAGTGAGTGTCCTGAAGCATAGTTGAGACCACATGCATGACTCATTTATCCTCAGCCTTCCAAAAACAAGCCCCACAGATGCCTCTGTGCACTGCGATTTGCAGCCCCATTTACTTCTCTGTGTCTGTAGTTCTCTGTCTGCCTTACCTGCTGGTCCCTGCAAACTGCCCTTACCTCCCTGCCCACCTGCTGACCACTGCAACCTTAATCCCCACTCCAGTCCCGGCCCAAATACACACACAGGCCTGACCTGCCCTGGCTGCAGTGGGGACACTGCAGCCGCACTGGGCAGGCTAGGCCCGCATGTATGAGTTTGTGCTTCACTTTGCCCAATGACACTGATGCAGGTGACTGTATATTCTGTGTTTGCTGCCTGCATGTTTGTGGGAAAGTTGCCCCGGTTTCTATTAGAACTAAACCCAGCCAATTTCCCATCAGGCTGGGAGAGGCCGCCAGGTTCGGCAGGAGCTAAGGGGGTACAGAAAAGCTGAGGGAACTGGCTTGATGCCCACCCCACATCTGCCTTTACCTCTGTGGTCTCTCTGCTAGTTCTTCAAGGCTGAGCCATGCTTCTCCAGCCTGGTATAGCTGTACGTGAGGGCTGCCATCACAGAGCACCACAGACATGAAGTTTAAACTGCAGAAATGTCTTTCTCACAGTCCTGGAGGCTGCAAGTCTGAGATCATGGTGTGAGAAGGGCTGGTTCCTCCTGAGGCCTATCCCCATGGCTTGCGGACGGCATCTTCTGCCTGTATCCTCACAGGATCATCCGTGTGTGTCTGTGTCCGAATCTCCTCTTCGTATCAGCACATCAGTCTTATGGATTAGGAACCAGCCAGATCACCTCATTTTACACTAATTATCTTTTTAAAGACTGTATCTCCAAATACAGTCATAATCTGAGGTTCCAGGGGTTAGGGTTTCAAAGCAGGATTTCCTGGGAGACCCAATTCAGCTGTCAGATGATCCTTCAGTGTTGCCTTTGACGTAGATTAAATGTTTGCATCCCCCCAAAATTCATGTCAAAGTCTGAACCCCTAATGTGATGGTATTTAGAGGTGGGGTCTTGGGGAGAAAATGAGGGTTAGATGAGGCTAACCTCATAAGCTGGGGCCCCATGGTGGGATCAGTGCTCTAAAAGAAAGAGGAAGGGGGTAGAGCCCTCAGTCATCCTCTCTCTGTCCCTCTCTCCCGCTTCCCTCACTGTCTCTCTTACTCTCTCCCCTTGCCACTCTCCCACTTTCTCTGTCCCTCTCTCTCCCTCTGACACACTCCTCTCTCTCCTCGCACCCCCTCTCTCTTCCTCTCCCTCTGCCATGTGAAGACACACTGAAAAGGTGCCCTCTCTAAACCAGGAAAGGGTCCTCATCAGGAACCTAATCGGCCAGTGCCTTGACCTTGGACCTCAGCCTCCAGAACTGTGAGAAATCCAAGTTGTTGTTGAAGTCACTCAGTCTTTGGTATTCTGTCATGGTAGCCTGAGCTGACCAAAGCAGCCAAGCACCTCTTAAGTAATGATTTCCACAGAGAAAATGAGCCCTTCTCAGAGTCCCAGTTAGCCCTAACATGATTTACCTGAAACACTGGTGATTTCAATCCCAAATAATGAGAATCAACTGAGCTTCAGACTGTGTTTAATTGCCAAAGAATTAACAAGAAAATGCAATACTCAAAAAGAAATTAAAATTTGAATTATTTTAATAACTTGTGTATATCCAATTAGCTAGATTTTTCCATTTTCGAATAAATATTTACTGCACATGCGTCCAATGGAACTATATTCCTAATATTTGGGGAGTTGTATACAAGACAATTTTACAAGGTCTCTTTAACAACACCTTGTTTTAGAGACAGTGTCACATAATGAAACAGTATCACTGTGCTGGGGACAGTGTGGTTCGCCACAGTCACAATGACATGAGAACAAGCTAATCCTTATTTTTAAATTTTTATTGTTTTTGAGATTGAGTCTCACTCTGTTACACAGGCCAGAGTGCAGTGGTGTGATTTCAGCTCACTGCAACCTCCATGTCTCGGGTTCAAGTGATTCTCCTGCCTCTGCCTCCCAAGTACCTGGGATTACAGGCACGTTCCACCATGCCTGGCTATTTTTTTATTTTTTTTTGAGATGGAGTCTCACTTTGTTGCCCAGGTTGGAGTGCAGTGGCGTGATCTCAGCTCACAGCAACCTCTGCCTCCTGGGTCCAAGCAATTCTCTTGCTTCAGTCTCCTGAGTAGCTGGGACTACAGACGCGAGCCACCATGCCTGGCTAAGTTTTGTATTTTTAGTAGGGATGGGGTTTCACCATGCTGGCCAGGCTGGTCTTGAACTCTTGACCTTGTGATCCACCTGCCTTGGCCTCGCCCAGCCTAATTTTTGTATTTTTAGTAGAGTCAGAGTTTTGCCATGTTGGCCAGGTTGGTCTTGAACCCCTGACCTCAAGTGATCCACCTGCCTTGGCTTCCCAAAGTGCTGGAATTACAGGTGTGAGCCACCATGCCCAGCTGAGAACTAGCTAAACCTGAAAGCCATTTTATGAGCTTCTTTTTACCAGTGCCACCGAAGCACTGATCCCTGTCCCTGATAAACCTTGTTGGCCACAATGAGTCAACCCTAATAAATCCACAAACAGAAGAACATCTCTTGGCTGGGCACAGTGGCTCACGCCTGTAATCCCAACACTTTGGGAGGCCGAGGTGGGTGGATTGCCTGAGCTCAGGAGTTTGCAACCAACCTGGGTAACATGGTGAAACCCCATCTCTACTAAAATACCAAAAAAAAAAAAAAAATTAGCCAGGCGTGGTGGTATGCGCCTGTAGTCCCAGCTACTCAGGAGACTGAGGCAGGGACTTGCTTGAACCTGGGAGGCAGAGGTTGCAGTGAGCCAAGATCATGCCACTGCACTCCATTATGGTTGACAGAGTGAGACTCCATCTCAAAAAAAAAAAAAAAAAAGAAAGAAAGAAAAAGAAAAGACAAAAGAAATTTAGGCAGATAGTGAGGATAAGGAAGTCCTCAGTAAGGTTTTCCTTTTAGTAAAAAGCAGCCCTGAAATCATTTATTTTCTAACAAACAGCATCCTATAAAATCGAGCTGCAGACATACATAAGCTTGCACAGGCGAATGCTAGCAGCTGTGCCAATAGGAAAAGGCGTCCTGGGAGCCAGGCATGTTCAGCACGATCAATGCATGTTCAACACAGTGGCTCCATCTTCCCTTTTCTTTGTCAACCACATGTACAGTAAGGAACGAACAATATGGTGCCAGTCAGGTGAAGACCCCATCTGCATAATACAAGATTGGGGTGGGATCACCAGCTTCTCTGCGTGCTCTGTGAACATCACACCTGGTCCAACCAATCTCTCTGGCCGTGTGTAAATCAGACACCGCCTCCTCGAGCTCTTCTATAAAACCCTGTGCATTTCACCATGAAACCGGAAGCCCCTGTCTCTCTGGAGGAGAGAGAACTATATACTCTTTTCTTTCTTTTGCCTATTAATCCTCCACTCAAACTCACTTCCTGTGTGTCCACGTCCCCAATTTCCCTGGTGTGAGAGGACGAACCTCTGTTGAGTATTACTCCAGATGAATGGTACTGCTTCAACATTCTTTCAAATTTCAATTCAACTTTGTTGCTTCAAGACAAAGTAATTATTCAGGAGTCAGCAAACTACAGCCTCCAGTCAAAATCTGGCCCACCACTTGCTTTGTTGTAAATGAAGTTTATTGGAGTATAGCTCCACTCATTCATTGACACATTGTTTATTGCTGCTGTCTTGGTATGACTTCAGAGTTCAGTTGTCAGAGACCACATGCTGAGCAAACCTGAAAATAGTTACTATTTCACCCTTTACAGGAGAAGTTTTCTGACCTCTGAATTTGAATGTAATTTTACTGTATATAAAATAAAAGATTTATTTTGGTTCTAAAACAAACCATTAAATGCATCCTTAAGCTATCATATATTGAAAAGGTGCATACATTTTGTAACAAACATACAGGGAATGAGGCAAGCAAATGTGAGTTTATAACAAGATTGATTTACATATAATTAAATAAGAAAAACATTTGTTACAATTTAAGGTAAGAATTATAATTTTTGAAATTCACATGGGATGCTGGTAGAGTAGGATTATTTACAGAAGGACACATGAGTAGACCAAGCCTTTGTAAGCATATAAAGTGCTCAAAGGCTTTAGCGGTAACTAGCACCAGCAACACATTATGTTCTATTTCACTCTAAATGATAACTTTGTCTCCAAATTGACAATTAAGAGGTTGTTATTTTGCAATTAATTTAACCATAGTTGGAAAATATTACCTACTTTTCTTTTAAATTTCTAGACCTTTTCTACTAATCACACTGTCAGGTTTGATAAGAGCAATATTGCATAATTCCTCTAGAAAAGAAATTAAATAATTTCATTTTCTATGCACAAAGTCTGGATAATAAAGGATATGAAAATTACCAATGTAAATTCCTAACAGTGAATTGTTGCCCATTGATAGCTGTGTATCTTATTATGGCATTTCAATGCCAAAGAGTTTCTACTAAGAATGAAACTGCAGTTCCCATATTTGCATGCAGGGGAAACATTCACAAGTGTTTTTAATCAAAAGGCAACAAAAATTGAGTAGGTAGGCACTGGTGGTTTGAATGCAGTTCCAATGCATAAGAATCACACGTAGATCCTGAGCAAGATGGCCAAATAGGAACAGCTCCAGCCTCCAGCTCCCAGCACGAGCGACATAGAAGATGGGTGATTTCTGCATTTTCAATTAAGGTACCAGGTTCATCTCACTGGGAAGTGCCGGACAATCGGTGCTGGTCAGCTGGTGCAGCCCCACCAGTGAGAGCTGAAGCAGGGCAAGGCATCTCCTCACCTGGGAAGCACAAGGGGAAAGAGAATCCCTTTTCCTAGCAGGGAAACTGAGACACACCACACCTGGAAAATTGGGTAACTCCCACCCTAATACCGTGCTTTACCAGGGGTCTTAGCAAACGACACACCAGGAGATTATATCCCACACCTGGCTGGGAGGGTCCAACACCCACGGAGCCTCCCTCATTGCTAGCACAGCACTCTGATATCTAGTTGCAAGGCAGCAGTGATGCTGGGGGAGGGGCACCTGCGATTGCTGAGGCTTGAGTAGGTAAACAAAGCTGCCAGGAAGCTCGAACTGGGTGGAGCCCACCACAGCTCAAGGAGGCCTGCCTGCCTCTGTAGACTCCACCTCTGGGGACAGGGCATAGTTAAACAAAAAGCAGCAGAAATCTCTGCAGATGTAAATGATCCAGTTTGACAGCTTTGAAGAGAGCAGTGGGTCTCCCAGCATGGAGGTTGAGATCTGAGAACAGACAAACTGCATGCTCAAGTAGGTTCCTGACTCTTGAGTAACCTAACTGGGTGACATCCTCCACTAGGTGCAGACTGACACCTCACACCTCACACGGTGGGGTACACCCCTGAGACGAAGCTTCCAGAGCAAGAATCAGACAGCAGCACTCGCTGATCAGCAATATTCTTTCTTCTGCAGCCTCCGCTGCTGATACCCAGGCAAACAGGGTCTGGAGTGGACCTCAAGCAAACTCCAACAGACCTGCAGCTGAGGGTCCTGACTGTTACAGGGAAAACTAACAAACAGAAGGGACACCCACACCAAAACCCCATCAGTATGTCACCATCACCAAAGATCAAAGGCAGATAAATCCACAAAGTTGGGGAAAAAACAGGGCAGAAAAGCCAGAAATTCAAAAAATCAGAGCGCATCACCCCCCCCCCCCAAAGGAATGCAGCTCATTGCCAGCAATGGATCACAGCTGGATGGAGAATGACATTGACGAGCTGAGAGAAGAAGGCTTCAGTCGATCAAACTTCTCAGAGCAAAAGGAGGAACTACATACCCAGTGTGAAGAAACTAAAAATCTTGAAAAAAGAATGGAAGAATGGATAACCAGAATAATCAATGCCAAGAAGCCCATAAACGAACTGACAGAGATAAAAACCATGACACAAGAATTACATGACAAATGCACAAGCTTCAGTAACCAACTCAATCAACTGGAAGAAAGCGTATCAATGATTGAAGATCAAATGAATGAAATGAAGCAAGAAGAGAAGTCTAGAGAAAAAAGAGGAAAAAGAAATGAACAAAGCCTCCAAGAAATATGGGATTATGTGAAAAGACCAAATCTACGTCTGACTGGTGTGTCTGAAAGTGAGGGGGAAAATGGAACCACGTTGGAAAACACTCTGCAGGATATCATCCAGGAGAACTTCCCCAACCTAGTAAGGCAGGCCCACATTCAAATTCAGGAAACACAGACAATGCCACAAAGATACTCCTTGAGAAGAGCAACTCCAAGACACATAATTGCCAGATTCACTAAAGTTGAAATGGAGGAAAAAATGTTAAGGGCAACCAGAGAGAAAGGTCGGGTCACCCACAAAGGGAAGCCCATCGGACTAACAGAAGATCTCTCGGTAGAAACTCTCCAAGCCAGAAGAGAGTGGGGACCAATATTCAACATTCTTAAAGAAAAAAATTTTCTGATGACTTGATGGGTGCAGCACACCAACATGGCACAAGTATACATATGTAACAAACCTGCACGTCATGCACATGTACCCTAGAACTTAAAGTATAATAATAAAATAAATAAATAAATACATAAATAAATAAATGAATAAATAAATAAAAAGAATTTTCAACCCAGAATTTCATATCCGCCAAACTAAGTTTCATAACTGAAGGAGAAATAAAATCCTTTACAGATAAGCAAGTGCTTAGAGATTTTGTCACCACCAGGCCTGCCCTACAAGAGACCCTGAAGGAAGCACTAAACATGGAAAGGGACAACCGGTACCAGCCATCGCACAAGCATGTGAAAAGGTAAAGACCATCGATGCTAGGAAGAAACTGCATCAACTAACGGACACAATAACCAGCTAATATCATAATGACAGGATCATATTCACACATAACAATATTAACCTGAAATGTAAATGGAGTAAATGGTCCAATTAAAAGCCACAGACTGGCAAATTGGATAAAGAGTCATGACCCATCAGTTTGCTGTATTCAGGGGTCCCATCTCAGACGCAGAGACACACATAGGCTCAAAATAAAGGGAGGGAGGAAGATCTACCACGCAAATGGAAAACAAAAAAAGCAGGGGTTGCAATCCTAGTCTCTGATAAAACAGACTTTAAACCAACAAAGATCAAAAGAGACAAAGAAGGCCATTACAAAATGATAAAGGGATCAATTCAACAGGAAGAGCTAACTATCCTAAATATATATGCACCCAATACAGGAGCACCCAGATTCATAAAGCAAGTCCTTAGAGACTTACAAAGAGACTTAGACTCCCATACAATAATAATGGGAGACTTCAACACCCCACTGTCAACATTAGACAGATCAACGAGACAGAAAGTTAACAAGGATATCCAGGAATTGAACTCAACTCTACACCAAGCGGACCTAATAGATATCTACAGAACTCTCCACCCCAAATCAACAGAATATACATTCTTCTCAGCACCACATCACACTTATTCCAAAATTGACCACATAGTTGGAAGTAAAGCACTCCTCAGCAAATGTACAAGAACAGAAATGATAACAAACTGTCTCTCAGACCACAGTGCAATCAAACTAGAACTCAGGACTAAGAAACTCAATCAAAACCGTTGAACTACACAGAAACTGAAAAACTAGCTCCTGAATGACTACTGGGTACATAACGAAATGAAGGCAGAAATAAAGATGTTCTTTGAAACCAATGAGAACAAAGATACAACATACCAGAATCTCTGGGACACATTTAAAGCAGTGTGTAGAGGGAAATTTATAGCACTAAATGCCCACAAGAGAAAGTAGGAAAGATCTAAAATTGACACCCTAACATCACAATTAAAAGAACTAGAGAAGCAAGAGCAAACACATTCAAAAGCTAGCAGAAAGCAACGAATAACTAAGATCAAAACAGAACTGAAGGAGATAGAGACACAAAAAATCTTCCAAAAAAGCAATGAATCCAGGAACTGTTTTTTTGAAAAGATCAACAAAATTGATAGACTGCTAGCAAGACTGATAAAGAAGAAAAGAGAAAAGAATCAAATGGATGCAATAAAAAATGATAAAGGAGGTATCACCACTGACCCCACAGAAATACAAACTACCATCAGAGAATACTATAAACACCTCTACGCAAATAAACTAGAAAATCTAGGAGAAATGGATAATTTCCTGGACACTTACACTCTCCCAAGACTAAACCAGGAAGAAGTTGAATGCCTGAATAGACCAATAGCTCTGAAATTGAGGCAATAATTAATAGCCTACCAACCAAAAACAGTCCAGGACAGATTCACAGCCGAATTCTACCTGAGGTACAAGGGGGAGCTGGTACTGTTCCTTCTGAAACTATTCCAACCAATAGAAAAAGAAGGAATCCCCCCTAACTCATTTTATGAGGCCAACATTATCCTGGCAACAAAGCCTGGCAGAGACACAACAAAAAAGGAGAATTTTAGACCAATATCCCTGATGAACATCAATGCAAAAATACTCAATAAAATACTGGCAAACCAAATCCAGCAGCACATCAAAAAGCTTATCCACCATGATCAAGTGGGCTTCATCCCTGGGATGCAAGGCTGGTTCAATATATGCAAATCAATAAACGTAATCCAGCACACAAACAGAACCAAAGACACAAACCACATGATTATCTCAATAGATGCAGAAAAGGCATTTGACAAAATTCAACAGCCCTTCATGAAAAAAACTCTCAACAAATTCGGTATTGATGGAACGTATCTCAAAATAATAAGAGCTATTTATGACAAACCCACAGCCAATATCATACTGAATGGGCAAAAACTGGAAGCATTTCCTTTGAAAACTGGCACAAGACAGGGACGCCCTCTCTCACCACTCCTATTCAACATAGTGTTGGAAGTTCTGGCTAGGGCAATCAGGCAAGAGAAAGAAATAAAGGGTATTCAGTTAGGAAATGAAGAAGTCAAATTGTTCCTGTTTGCAGATGACATGATTGTATATGTAGAAAACCCCATCGTCTCAGCCCAAAATCTCCTTAAGCTGATAAGAAACTTCAGAAAAGTCTCAGGATAGAAAATCAATGTGCAAAAATCACAAGCATTCTTATACACCAGCAACAGACAAACAGAGAGCCAAATCATGAATGAAGTGCCATTCACAATAGCTTCAAAGAGAATAAAATACCTAGGAATCCAGCTTACAAGGGATGTGAAGGACCTCTTCAAGGAGAACTACAAACCACTGCTCAGTGAAATAAAAGAGGACACAAACAAATGGAAGAATATGCCATGCTCATGGATAGGAAGAATCAATATTGTGAAAATGGTCATACTGCCCAAGGTAATTTATAGATTCAGTGCCATCCCCATCAAGCTACCAATGACTTTCTTCACAGAATTGGAAAAAACTGCTTTAAAGTTCGTATGGAACCAAAAAAGAGCCCGCTTTGCCATGACAATCCTAAGTCAAAAGAACAAAGCTGGAGGCATCACGCCACCTGACTTCAAACTATACCACAAGGCTACAGTAACCAAAACAGCATGGTACTGGTACCAAAACAGAGATATAGACCAATGGAACAGAACAGAGCCCTCAGAAATAATACCACACATCTACAGCCATCTGATCTTTGACAAACCTGACAAAAACAAGAAATGGGGAAATGATTCCCTATTTAACAAATGGTGCTGGGAAAATTGGCTGTTGAAAGCTGAAACTGGATCCTTTCCTTACTCCTTATACGAAAATTAATTCAAGATGGATTAGAGACTGAAATGTTAGACCTAAAAACCATAAAAACCCTAGAAGAAAACCTAGGTAATACCATTCAGGACATACGCATGGGCAAGGACTTCATGTCTAAAACACCAAAAGAGGTGAGGGATGGCATTGGGAGTTATACCTGATATAAATGACGAGATGATGAGTGCTTACCAGTTGACATGGGTGCAGCACACCAACATGGCACATGTATACATATATAACAAACCTGCATGTTGTGCACATGTACCCTAGAACTTAAAGTATAATAACAAAAATAAAAAAAAAAGTATGAGCTCATGTCCTTTGTAGGGACATGGATGCAGCTGGAAACCATCATTCTCAGCAAACTATTGCAAGAACAGAAAACCAAACACCGCATGTTCTCACTCATAGGTGGGAATTGAACAATGAGATCACTTGGATATGGGAAGGGGAACATCACACACCGGGGCCTATTGTGGGAAGGGCGAGGGGAAAGGGATGGCATTGGGAGTTATACCTGATGTAAATGACGAGTTGATGGGTGCTGACGGGTTGATGGGTGCAGCACACTAACATGGCACATGTATACATATGTAACAAACCTACATGCTGTGCACATGTACCCTAGAACTTAAAGTATAATAATAATAAAAAAAGGAATCGCACATATGATCCAACCAGCACAGTATCACCAGTGAGTGAAGTTTTAACAAAGAATCATGCAAGTAAACATTACTGACAGATTTATCATATATGAATGTATTGACATTCTTATAATGAACATTTAGTGCAAGATAACTCATTTGGGTGTAGCTGCTTGCCTCTGCTTCCTCCAGTGTATGAACACATACAACCCTCAGCTTCAAACAGATAATCTAGTTAGGGAATGAAATTGTTAACTGCAAAGTAAACCAAGAGTATGGGTCATCAAGAAATTATCTTCACAAAGTTTTGGAAAATAATGAAGGATGAAATAGGAAGCCACTGTCTGGATTAGTCACAGCAGACAGGAGTCCACCGTTCTGAGTAACCTCTGAAGGACTCCAGGCCCAGAACCAAATGTAAGGCAAGTGATGAAAAGAGAGTGCTTTTTAATAGCTGAACCTTGAAAGGCACAAATCATCATTTATCTGAACAATTCCTCACTGATAAACATTGATGTTTTTACCAGTGTTTTGCTGCAGCAAATGAAGCTGTGATGACCACCCATGTACAGAAAACCCTTACCTTTAAAGTACATGTACTTATGAACACTTTCATAAGGTGCTTGTCCACCATCTTCTGAATCTGAATCTACTAATGAAATTTCAGGGTACTATGAAAAAAGAATGCAATGCAGGGAGAACACAATTATGTTTTAATATGATAGTGAAGGGGTTTTTAGAAATTTTAGATATAAATATTTATAACTGAAGAAATAGAAGATAAAGTGGAAGGGTGCCTGCATTTATTGTATCTAATATCACCGTCCTTTTAATTTTAGTCAACTTGCTCACACATAGAATTCTTTACAAAGTTAACTTTCATAAACCTTTTATAGCTTGCTTAAATTTTGTTTTCTTTCAACTAAAATAATTCTTAAACTTTCTAAATCAGACAAAACTTGGTTTTACAGAAAACATATTCCCATGCCTTTTAAAAATAAAAACACAAGTTTTTCTTTTCCGTGTAAGCAGGTCTAATTACGTACCAGGTGCAGAGTCTAGGATACAAGACAGACTGCGGATAAAGTCTGACTCTTTCTGGCATAGCCAGGACACATGGCTAACTCCACCTGTCCCCAAGCCTTACCTGGAAATCAAAAGGCTCTAAACCAGGTAAATTGAGCAATCTTCCAAAGTCAAAGCAGTTTATGAAATTAAAGCACTAAGCAAATTTAACCTGACTTAATTTAGAACAAACTTCTAAATTTTGAAGACTTTTTAATTTTACCAATGATTTTGAAACTGTCTTCATTTCCCAAAGATTACTAAAGTCATGTGAAATAAAAGGCATTAGAGTTTCTACTGCTTTTACATAGTATTTAAGAGCTTTCATTTCCTTTTAAACCAGTTAATTAGCACTCCTTTATACAAACACTACACACACAACACTTCTAGACAGGAGAACATCTAGCAGTTGTTTAAGTTTTTCTTTCCCATAACACCTTTCAAAGACCAACTATGACATGCTTGCACTTTCTGACTTGTCCTATATTCCCCTTTTTGCTAGTCATTCTACTTTAGGAAAAGAATTTGCCACATAAGATCCTCTCTCATACAAAATTTGTTTTCTTCATAACTTTTCTTACCATAAACACATGTCCATATCCATAATTTTCTTTGTATCTCTCTTCCCTACTGATTTCTGATGCTCACCCAAATCAAAAAGGCCAGGTAACACAAGAGTCTTAGATTTTGAAAGGGACCTGTCTGCTTACAGTTCTTGGGGTTCCATGAGGAAATTAGGTTTCTCCCAAAATGGGGTTTGTGACACCTTTGATTTCTCTTAACCTGTCCCAGGCTGTTAGAAATTACCTCAGGTCCTCTCATCTGGGCATCAAGAGTGGCAACAGGACAGACTAGGAAAATAATTCAAACAACTGAGAAGAAAAAGAAAAAGTTAGTACTATCTCCATTGTAAAGATGGATAAACTAAGGCAATGCAGTTTAAAATTCACATAGAGTTAGGCTCCATAGCTCCCTCTTTTAAAAATCCTGTAATTCTGCCAACTCTATGCCCATCACTGATATACTTGTATGGTAGCTCATGACCCCCTTAGAGCTTGGAATCTGGATTTCATTTCCTGCTCTACAGCTATATAATTTAACAATTTTCCTCTGGGATTGTTGGATTATAACTCTATATACTTCAAATTTATTAATATTGCTGAATCTTAAAGGGGGCTGTGATGTTATTAGTCTTTAGAAATATTAAACAACCTATAAACAAAGTACTATATGAGGTTAAACAATATTCAAGTTTCTATATCCTTTAAAATATTGAGACAATGTATTGAGAAACACACCTAAGAAACAGCAACCAATCTACTCTAGACAAAAATCTAGACAATATTTCTTCAATAAAAGCTATCTAGTGGTATTTATACATATTCTTACATATATCAACAGTATTTTGCAGGCTCATAACCTTAAAAATAATTAAAAGGGTCTAAATTATAGGCCTTATGCATTTCTGTAGGCTTGAAAAGTGATACAATACAGATTATTTGTTTCTTTAGTCTATAAAATGCATAAACTTCTAGAGTAATCACTAAAAAAAAGTTCACACCAAAGGTAGTAATACTAGGAATAAAAGAGGGCTCAACACTGCAGGCTCTTAAAGGCAAAAGTTAATAAAGCCTTGTTTTTGGTTGTGAATCTTGGCTTTAAAACATTATACACATGATCCTCCCCTTGCTTTTCCTGTTGCAAAGATGTGGTGATGAACCAGGTTCGCTATGCAGATGACAATACTCTTGAAAATGGTGGCAGAAAAATAAAATGAAGGGATTATGGTTCACTTAATGATTTCAAAAAGTGGAACTTAATACTTCCATGACTCTTGGATATCTCCAGACTACTATGTGAGAGAAACGAAATGGCTGTTTGCTACCAATATTTGATTTAATGGTTCCTGGTTTTGTTTCCTTGAATAACTACTTACAACACATTAACAGGATCATGAAAGCATAGCTATTCAAATAACTAAATAACTATGCAACTATTTTTGTCTCATCCCTAAAACATAGTAATGGGTCAATTATTTTAAAAGTACAGCACACAGGTAGTTTATTTTTAACTCAATTTTGATTTGCTGTTTTGTTAAGATCATGGATCGGGATAAAGAAAACAAGAGGAGAAGAAGAAAAAAGAATAGAAACAAGAAATAGAAGCATCAGCATAAGAAAATGAAGAGGAACAAGAAGATGATGATAATGAGAAGGAAAAAGAGACTGGAAGAAAGGAAAAAACAGGTGAGGAAATTAGGAGGTCTATTAAAGTGGCTGGGTGTGGTGGCTCACGCTTGTAATCCAGCATTTCGGGAGGCTGAGGTGGGTGGATAACCTGAGGTCAGAAGTTCAAGACCAGCCTGGCCAACATGGAGAAACATCTCTACTAAAAATACAAAAATTAGCGAGGTGTGGTGGCAGGTGCCTGTAATCCCAGCTACTCAGGAGGCTGAGATAGCAGAATAGCTTAAACCTGGGAGGGAGAGGGTGCAGTGAGCTGAGATTATGCCACTGCACTCCAGCGTGGGTGACAGAGTGAAACTCTGTCTCAAAAAACAAAGGCCTATTATGATATTTTCTTCTCCCCAATTAATGAAATTTGAAAAAATCCAGGACTATTACAACCAAAACAAGTAGAAAATACACAAATAGTCGCCCACTGAATTTTGTTAAGAATGAGACAATGCTACCACTCTCACCTGGCTCAGGCACCAGCAGGAGGAAGGGACACTCCAGATTCTGCAGGAGAAGAGGGAGGACTCTTCCTTGGCCTGACTGCAACTTCACCGCTGCCACACAAGGCCCACAGTACAGCACCTGCAACTTCCTCCTCATTCCAGGCTGGGCCAGGCTCCACAGTGCTCCTAGTCCCCCTTCCCAGGCCCCAGACTTGCTGTTGCTGCCACCACTAGTGCTGATGCCAATACAACTGCTGCTGTCACCCTCAATGCACCAGCCCACCCTACAAGGCTCCTACCACCTGGCCACCCCTGGCCCCCTCCTACCGCTCCAGTCAAGTTACAGTCTCCATCATGGCCACCAAACACAGTGAAGTGAGCCACAGAGCCACACCACCTGCAGGCTCCAGCCTCCAGCATGCATCTGGTGTTTCCTCCTCTAGCCAGGTATGGAGCAGCTGGGTGGGCAAAGCCAGAAAAGCCTAGAACAGGATGTAGGGAGTGGTAGCATTAGAGCCTCACTTTGTCATGCTGGCCACTGGGTGGCAGGGGCTGGTTTCAACCAAGGCAGTCACACCCACCCTCTGAAGTCCAGCCTCTCCTTTTGGCCCAAGTTGGCCAGGAACTGGGGCCTGGGGTGGGTGTGATTGTCTTCATTGAAACCGGGTCCTGGCCAGGTCCAACTAGACAGGAACCCCTGGGCCCACTGGGGCTTAACACCTTGGGGAACAGGAGTATCAGGAACTCAGACCCAGCAACCCCCACACCCAAGTGCTGGTTCCTGTTCCTGACCCCTGAAACCACAGGGCCCTGTCTCTCCCCAGGCCCCTAGGGGGGCCTGCTACTCTGTGCCAGGGTCAGGGGATCCCAGGTGGTTTCTGGAACACAACAAGAGAGTGCAGGCCTGGGAACCATGGTGGCTATGGGAGCCCTGCCTACTCAGGATTCCTGCAGAAATGCTGTTCATCCATAGTGCTCCACAACGAGCAGAAGAGGTCACCCTCTAGAATACACAGTCCAGGAAGAGGAGAACGTCCTCTTCCTTAGAGACCACCGCTGTTGCTGCCACCTCTGTCTCCTGCTTCCAGCAGTGCAGCCCCCAGACAGCGCCTCTAACATCCCCCTACCCCTGGCAGGCAGTGAAACCCTGATAGCAACCTCAAACCACCCCCCCACCACCAGCAGTGTAGTACCTATATTGCTGACAACCTGTCACAGCCATGGGCATTGTAGGACCCGATAGGGCCCCTACTGTAGGCAGTGAAGCCCTGGATAGCATCCCAAAAATGCCTCACTTCCCCCAGCAGTGCAGCCTGGGATAGCACCTTCAACCAGCCCCCTGCCAGGGGAAGTGATGCCCTGGATAGTGCACCCAACCAGCCCATGGCTGTCTAGGATTGCATTCCCGATCCACCCCACACCATGGGCAACACAGCGCCGGATAGCTCCCCCAAGAGCCCCACTGCTGCCAGCAGTGCAGTTCAGGATAGTGCACCCAAACAGCACCTCCCACCACCCCACGGGCAGTGCAGTCTAGGATAGTGCCCTCAACCAGGCCCCTGCCAGGGGAAGTGATGCCCTGGATAGCACACCCAAGCAGACCCCATCCGTCCAGGATCATGTCCCCAATCCCCCCCACACAGTGGGCAACACAGCCCTGGATAGCTCCCCTCAAGTGCCCCACTGCTGCCAGCAATGCAGCCCGGGATACTGCACCCAACCTGTCCCTGCCATGGGCAGTGAAGCCCAGGAAAGGCCCGAAAACTGCCCCACGCTGCGGGAAGTGATGCCTTGGATAACGCACCTGCCACCATTCTGCCACTCTGGCCACACCGCGGTCTCCATCATCCTGTCAGCAGTAAGGTGAGCTAAGTTGCCACAGGCTCCAGCCTCCAGCCTCCAGCGTGCAGCAGGTGTCTCCCTCTTCTTGTCCTCTAAGCCCGGGAGGAAAGAGCTGGGTGTCAGACACAACAGAGCCTGGAATGACCTGACTCACCCTCAGCATGCTTTATATACTGAGCTTAGGCAATGGGGTTCCTGGACTACGTGTTCTGATTGGATAAGATGAACCTTTAGGCTTACTCTGATTGGACTTTATTTTCATGCCGTGATTGGTTGTCCTAAGACTTGCTCTCATACAATTAGAACATGATAACAAAGTCCACTCAGAGTAGGCTTAGAGGTTTTCCTCTCATATAATTAGAGTATGTATTCTAGGAACCTCATTTGCATAACCACAGTATATAAAGCATGCTGAGATGAGGAGTCGGGCTGTTCCAGGCTTTTCTGTGTCTGCCCACCCAGTTGTTCCACGCTAGCTTAGAGGATGAGGAGGGCCTGGTGTGGTGGCTCATGCCTGTAATCCCAGCACTTTTGGAGGCCGAGGTGGGTGGATCACGAGGTCAGGAAATTGAGACCATCCTGGCTAACAGGTGAAACCTTGTCTCTACTGAAAAATACAAAAAATTAGCCAGGCATGGTGGTGGGCACCTGTAGTCCCAGTGTGTCCGGAATTGGTGGGTTCTTTGTCTCACTGACTTCAAGAATGAAGCCACAGACCCTTGCAGTGAGTGTTATAGTTCTTAAAGATGGTGTATCCGGAGTTTGTTCCTTCAGACATTCAGATGTGTCTGGAGCTTCTTCCTTCAGGTGGGTTCATGGTCTTGCTGTCAGCAGCAAAGCTGCAGACCTTGGTGGTGAGTGTTACAGCTCTTAAAGGCAGTGCATCTGGAATTGTTCGTTCTTCCCGGTGGGTTCGTGGTCTCGCTGGCTTCAGGAGTGAAGCTGCAGACCTTCCTCGTGAGTGTCACAGCTCATAAAGGCAGCGTGGACCCAAAGAGTAAGCAGCAGCAAGATTTACTGCAAAGAGCAAAAGAATAAAGCTTCCACCAAGCCAAAGGGGATCCGAGCAGATTGCCCCTACTGGCTCAGGCAGCCTGCTTTTATTCCCTTATCTGGCACCACCCACATCCTGCTGATTGGTCCATTTTACAGAGAGCTTATTGGTTCACTTTAAAGAGAGGTGATTGGTCCATTTTGACAGAATGCTGATTGGTGTGTTTACAATCCTTGAGCTAGACACAGAGTCACAGAGTGCTAGTCCTCCAAGTCTCCACTAGGTTAGCTAGATACAGAGTACCAATTGAGTGTATTCACAAACCTTGAGTTAGACACAGAGTACTGATTGGTGTATTTACAAACCCTAAGCTAGACACAGAGTGCTGATTGGTGCACATACCATCCTCCTGCTAGATATAAAAGTTCTCCAAGTCCCCATCCAGTTCAGGAGCCCAGCTGGCTTCACCCAGTGGATCCTGCTCCAGGTCTGCAGGCGGAGCTGCCCGCCAGTCGCTGGCCCTTCCTGCACTCCTCAGCCCTTGGGCTGATGGGACTGGGGGCCACGAGCAGGAGGCGGTGCCTGTGGGGGAGGCTCAGGCTGCGCGGGAGCCTACTGCAGGGTGGGAGCTCAGACATGGCAGGCTGCAGGTCCCCAGCCCTGCCTCCCCGAAGCAGCTAAGGCCAGGCGAGAATTTGAGTGCCACATTGGCAGGCTGGCACTGCTGGAGGACCCGGTGCAACCTCCTCAGCTGCTGGACCGGGTGCTAAGTCCCTCACTGCCCTGGGCCAGTGGTGCCCACTGGCTGCTCCATGTGTGGTTCCCCGAGCACCTGCGCCCACACCTGCCAGTACTCACACTGGCCCTTGAGCGCAGCCCTGATTCCCACTGACGCTTCTCCCTCCACACCTCCTCGCAAGCAGAGGGAGGAGGCCCGGCCTCAGCCAGTCCAGAGATGGGCTCCCAAGGTGCAGTGGCGGGCTGAAGGACTCCTCAAGCCCCGCCAGAGTGGAGGCCGAGGCCGGAGGCCGGGGAGGAGCTGAGAGTGAGGGCTGCTAGCACATTGTCACCTCTCACCCACTAGGTTAGCTAGATACAGAGTACTGATTGTTCCTGCCTGTGCCTCTCCCTCCACACCTCCCATCAAGCAGAGGGAGCCAGCTCCACCTTGGCCAGATCAGAGAGGGGCTCCCACAGCGCGGTGGTGGGCTGAAGGGCTCCTCAAGCACAGCCAGAGTGAACCTGAGGCAGAGGAGGTACCCAGAGGGAGGGCTGCTAGCATGTTGTCACCTCTCACCAGCGCACCCAGCTACTCAGCAGCCTAAGGCAGGAGAATGGTGTGAACCTGGGAGGCGGAGCTTGCAGTAAGCTGAAATAGCCCACTGCCTGGGCGACAGGGCCAGACTCCCTCTCAAAAAAAAAAAAAAAAAAATCAGGAGAAGGTAAGCCACCTGCTGGAGGCTGCAGCACTACCGCTAGCTTTGCCTTGCTGTGGTTGGTGGTGGCAACAGAGACTGCAGCGCCCGGGAAGGAGATAGGAGGGCTGCCCGCAGCAGGAGCTGCTCCTGTCCGGCTAGAGGACGAGAAGGGGTGCTATGTGCCGCACATTGAAAGCTGGGGCCTGTGACACGGTACCTCGCCTGGCTGCAATTGGTGGCAGCCGGAGAGACTGCTGCGCAGCTGGAGTGGTAGGAGGGGAGAAAATAGTTTTGGGGTACATGGAGGGATAAAGAAGGTGGTGAGTGCCAAATGGAAAAAAGGATGATGAGCAGGAGAAGGCAGTTGCAAGAAGAGGGTGGGGGAAAAGGTGGTGGGAAAATAAGTTTTTGGGTAGATGGAAGTTGAAAAGGCAGTGGTGAGCAGCAGGAGTGGAAACAATCAGGTCCTTTTCTTGTTTTCCTCATTACTTGCAGTGTACTGTCAGGTTGCCTATTTGAGATCTTTCTACTTTTCAGATGTAGGCATTTATAGCTATGCACTTTTCCTCTTACAGCTGCTTTTCTTGCATCCCACAGGTTTTGTTATATTATTTCTATTCTTGTTTCAATGAAATTTTAATTTCCCTTATTTATTTCGATGAATTTTATTTTTTTTCCTTTATTGGTTGTTCATCAGCATGTATTTTAATTATCATGTATTTTTGTACATTTTGTTATTGTTGTTTTTTGAGATGAAGTCTCACTCTTGTCCCCCAGGCTGGAGTGCAGTGGCATGATTTCAGCTCACTGCAACCTCTGCCTCATGAGTTCAAGCAATTCTCCTGCCTCAGCCTCCCAAGTAGCTGGGATTACAGACACCTGACACCATGCCTGGCTAATATTTGCATTTTTAGTAGAGATGGGCTTTCACCATGTAGGTCAGGTTGGTCTTGAACTCCTGACCTCAGGTGATCCTCCTGCCTCAACCTCCCAAAGTGCTAGGGTTACAGGTGTGAGCCATCACGCCCAGCCTATTTTTTTTTTTTTTGTCAGTGTTGACCAGGTTGGCCTCGAATGTGTAGCCTCGCCTCCCTGAGCACCAGGACAACCAGCCTGAGCCACTGTGGCTATTTGTACAGTTTTTAAATTTCTTGCTGTTTTTGATTTCTAGTAGTGCTCCACTGTGGTAAGAAAATATATGATTTCAGTTTTTAAAAATGTGTTGTTACTTGTGTTTTAGCCTAACACATAGTGTATCCTGAAGAATAATCCATGTGCTACTGAGTAGAATGTGCATTGTGCAGTTGTGGAGTGGAAAGCCATGTAAATTTCTATTAGGTTCATTTGGTATACAGTAAAGGTTAACTCATTCTTTTTTGTTGTCTGGATGATCTGTCCATTGATGATAGCAGAGTGTTGATTATAATGGAGTGTTGAGGTACTCTATTATTATTGTTTTGTTTTGTTTTGTTTTTTTTCTTGAGATGGAGTTTCTCTATTGTTGCCTAGGCTGGAGTGCAATGGCACGAACTCAGCTCACTACAACCTCCACCTCCTGGGTTCAAGTGATTCTCTTGCCTCAGCCTCCCAAGTAATTGGAATTACTGGGATGTGTCACCATGCCCTGCTAATTGTTTGCAGTTTTAGTAGAGATGGGGCTTCTCCATGTTGGTCAGGCTGGTCTCGAACTCCCAACCTCAGGTGATCCAACTGCCTTGGCTTCTGAAATTGCTGGGATTACAGGTGTGAGCCACTGCGCCTGGTTGGAATCTTAAAAATTTCATGCATGGAAGCAGGGTAGAATGGTAGTTACCAGGGAGGTAGGAGAACAGGGAATCTGTTGGTCCAAGAGTACAAAGTTGCAGTTATGTGATTATAGTTAATAATATTGTATACTGGAAATTTGTGAAGTGAATATATTTCAGTTGCTGTCGTCTAATTATATGAGAAGATAGATATGTTAATTAGGTTGACTGTAGTAATCATTTAACTGCATATATATGTATATATACAAGCACATATATAGATATTCATATATATTAATTTTATTTAAAAAATAAAAATTTGAGCAGAGCAAGATGGCTGAATAGGAACAGCTCCAGTATCCATCTCCCAGCGCGAGCGACACAGAAGACCGGTGATTTCTGCATTTTCAGCTGAGGTACTGGGGTCATCTCACTCAGGAGTGCCGGACAATCGGTGCTGATCAGCTGCTGCAGCCTGACCAGCGAGAGCTGAAGCAGGGCGAGGCATCGCCTCACCTGGGAAGCGCAAGGGGGAAGGGAATCCCTTTTCCTAGCCAGGGGAACTGAGACACAGAGCACCTGGAAAATCAGGTAACTCCCATCCCAATACTGCGCTGTAAGCACACCAGCACACCAGGAGAATTTATCCCATACCTGGCCTGGAGGGTCCCATGCCCACAGAGCCTCCCTCCTTGCTAACACAGCAGTCTGCGGCAATCTAACCGCAAGACAGGAGCGAGGCTGGGGGAGGGGCGCCCGCCATTGCTGAGGCTTAAGTAGGTAAACAAAGCCGCTGGGAAGCTCAAACTGGGTAGAGCTCACAGCAGCTCAAGGAAACCTGCCTGTCTCTGTAGACTCCACCTCTGGGGACAGGGTACAGCTAAAAAAAATAACAGGGGAAGCAGCAGAGGCCTGCGCAGATGGAAACGACTCTGTCTGACAGCTTTGAAGAGAGCAGTGGATCTCCCAACACGGAGGTTGAGATCTGAGAAGGGGCAGGCTGTCTGCTCAAGTGGGTCCCTGACCCCTGAGTAGCCTAACTGGGAGACATCCCCCACTAGGGGCAGTCTGACACCCCACACCTCACAGGGTGGAGTACACCCCGGAGAGGAAGCTTCCAAAGCAAGAATCAGACAGGTGCACTCTCTGTTCAGCAATATTCTATCTTCCGCAACCTCTGCTGCTGATACCCAGACAAACAGGGTCTGGAGTGGACCTCAAGCAATCTCCAACAGACCTATAGCTGAGGGTCCTGACTGTCAGAAGGAAAACTATCAAACAGGAAGGACACCTATACCAAAACCCCATCAGTACGTCACCATCATCAAAGACTAGAGACAGATAAAACCACAAATATGGGGAAAAGCAGGGCAGAAAAGCTGGAAATTCAAAAAATAAGAGTGAATCTCCCCCTGCAAAGGAGCACAGCCCATCGCCAGCAACGGATCAAAGCTGGTCAGAGAATGACTTTGACGAGATGAGAGAAGAAGTCTTCAGTCCATCAAAACTCTCAGAGCTAAAGGAGGAATTACGTACCCAGCACAAAGAAACTAAAAATCTTGAAAACAGAGTGGAAGAATTGACAGCTAGACTAATTAATGCAGAGAAGGTCATAAACGAAATGACAGAGATGAAAACCATGACACGAGAAATACGTGACAAATGCACAAGCTTCAGTAACCGACTCGATCAACTGGAAGAAAGAGTATCAGCGATGGAGGATCAAATGAATGAAATGAAGCGAGAAGAGAAACCAAAAGAAAAAAGAAGAAAAGGAAATGAACAAAGCCTGCAAGAAGTATGGGATTATGTAAAAAGACCAAATCTACGTCTGATTGGGGTGCCTGAAAGTGAGGGGGAAAATGGAACCAAATTGGAAAACACTCTTCAGGATATCATCCAGGAGAACTTCCCCAACCTAGCAGGGCAGGCCAACATTCAAATTCAGGAAATACAGAGAATGCCACAAAGATACTCCTCCAGAAGAGCAACTCCAAGACGACACATAATTGCCAGATTCACCAAAGTTGAAATGAAGGAAAAAATCTTAAGGGCAGCCAGAGAGAAAGGTCGGGTTACCCACAAAGGGAAGCCCATCAGACTGACAGCAGATCTCTCGGCAGAAACTCTACAAGCCAGAAGAGAGTGGGGGCCAATATTCAACGTTCTTAAAGAAAAGAATTTTAAACCCAGAATTTCATATCCAGCCAAACTAAGTTTCATAAGTGAAGGAGAAATAAAATTCTTTACAGATAAGCAAATGCTTAGAGATTTTGTCACCACCAGGCCTGCCTTACAAGAGACCCTGAAGGAAGCCCTAAACATGGAAAGGAACAACCGGTACCAGCCATTGCAAAAACATGCCAAAATGTAAAGACCATCGAGGCTAGGAAGAAACTGCATCAACTATTGAGCAAAATAACCAGTTAATAGCATAATGGCAGGATCAAGTTCACACATAACAATATTAACCTTAAATGTAAATGGACTAAATGCTCCAATTAAAAGACACAGACTGGCAAACTGGATAAAGAGTCAAGACCCGTCAGTCTGCTGTATTCAGGAGACCCATCTCACATGCAGAGACATACATAGGCTCAAAAAAAGGGATGGAGGAAGATCTACCAAGCAAATGGAGAACAAAGAAAAGCAGGGGTTGCAATCCTAGTCTCCGATAAAACAGACTTTAAACCATCAAAGATCAAAAGAGACAAAGAAGGCCATTACATAATGGTAAAGGGATCAATTCAACAGGAAGAGCTAACTATCCTAAATATATATGCACCCAATACAGGAGCACCCAGATTCATAAAGCAAGTCCTTAGAGACTTACAAAGAGACTTAGACTCCCATACAATAATAATGGGAGACTTCAACACTCCACTGTCAACATTAGACAGATCAACGAGACAGAAAGTTCACAAGGATATCCAGGAATTGAACTCATATCTGCACCAAGTGGACCTAATAGACATCTATAGAACTCTCCACCCCAAGTCAACAGAATATACATTCTTCTCAGCACCACATCACACTTATTCCAAAATTGACCACATAATTGGAAGTAAAGCACTCCTCAGCAAATGTAAAAGAACAGAAATTATAATAAACTGTCTCTCAGACCACAGTGCAATCAAACTAGAACTCAGGACTAAGAAACTCAATCAAAACCGCTCAACTACATGGAAACTGAACAACGTGCTCCTGAATAACTACTGGGTACATAACGAAATGAAAGCAGAAATAAAGATGTTCTTTGAAACCAATGAGAACAACGATACAACATACCAGAATCTCTGGGACACATTTAAAGCAGTGTGTAGAGGGAAATTTATAGCACTAAATGCCCACAAGAGAAAGCAGGAAAGATCTAAAATTGACACTCTAACATCACAATTAAAAGAACTAGAGAGGCAAGTGCAATCACATCCAAAAGCTAGCAGAATGCAAGAAATAACTAAGATCAGAGCAGAACTGAAGGAGATAGAGACACAAAAAACCCTCCAAAAAATCATTGAATCCAGGAGTTGGTTTTTTGAAAAGATCAACAAAATTGACAGACTGCTAGCAAGACTAATAAAGAAGAAAAGAGAGAGGAATCAAATAGACGCAATAAAAAATGATAAAGGGGATATCACCACCGACCCCACAGAAATACAAACTACCATTAGAGAATACTATAAACACCTCTACGCAAATCAACTAGAAAATCTAGAGGAAATGGAAAATTTCCTGGACACTTACACTGTCCCAAGACTAAACCAGGAAGAAGCTGAATCCCTGAATAGACCAATAGCAGGCTCTGAAATTGAGGCAATAATTAATAGCCTACCCACCAAAAAAAGCCCAGGACCAGATGGATTCACAGCTGAATTCTACCAGAGGTACAAGGAGGAGCTGGTACCATTCCTTCTGAAACTATTCCAATCAATAGCAAAAGAGGGAATCCTCCCTAACTCATTTTATGAGGCCAACATCATCCTGATACCAAAGCCTGGCAGAGACACAACAAAAAAAGAGAATTTTAGACCAATCTCCCTGATGAACATCGATGCAAAAATCCTCAATAAAATACTGGCAAACCGGATTCAGCAGCACATCAAAAAGCTTATCCACCATGATCAAGTGGGCTTCATTCCTGGGATGCAAGGCTGGTTCAACATTCGCAAATCAATAAACGTAATCCGGCATATAAACAGAACCAAAGACAAGAACCACATGATTATCTCAATAGATGTGGAAAAGGCTTTTGACAAAATTCAACAGCCCTTCATGCTAAAAACGCTCAATAAATTCGGTATAGATGGAACGTACCTCAAAATAATAAGAGCTATTTTTGACAAACCCCCAGCCAATATCATACTGAATGGGCAAAAACTGGAAGAATTCCCTTTGAAAACTGGCACAAGACAGGGATGCCCTCTCTCACCACTCCTATTCAACATAGTGTTGGATGTTCTGGCTAGGGCAATCAGGCAAGAGAAATAAATCAAGGGTATTCAGTTAGGAAAAGAAGAAGTCAAATTGTCCCTGTTTGCAGATGACATGATTGTATACTTAGAAAACCCCATCGTCTCAGCCCAAAACCTTCTTAAGCTGATAAGCAACTTCAGCAAAGTCTCAGGATACAAAATTAATGTGCAAAAATCACAAGCATTCTTATACACCAGTAACAGACAAGCAGAAGCCAAATCAGGAATGAACTTCCATTCACAATTGCTTCAAAGAGAATAAAATACCTAGGAATCCAACTTACAAGGGATGTAAACGACCTCTTCAAGGAGAACTACAAACCACTGCTCAGTGAAATCAAAGAGGACACAAACAAATGGAAGAACATACCATGCTCCTGGATAGGAAGAATCAATATCGTGAAAATGGCCATACTGCCCAAGGTTATTTATAGATTCAATGCCATCCCCATCAAGCTACCAATGAGTTTCTTCACCGAATTGGAAAAAACTGCTTTAAAGTTCATATGGAACCAAAAAAGAGCCCGCATTGCCAAGACAATCCTAAGTCAAAAGGACAAAGCTGGAGGCATCACGCTACCTGACTTCAAACTATACTACAAGGCTACAGTAACCAAAACAGCATGGTACTGGTACCAAAACAGAGATATAGACCAATGGAACACAACAGAGTCCTCAGAAATAATACCACACATCTACAGCCATCTGATCTTCGACAAACCTGAGAGAAACAAGAAATGGGGAAACGATTCCCTATTTAATCAATGGTGCTGGGAAAATTGGCTAGCCCTAAGTAGAAAGCTGAAACTGGATCCTTTCCTTACTCCTTATACAAAGATTAATTCAAGATGAATTAGAGACTTAAATGTTAGACCTTTTACCATAAAAACCCTAGAAGAAAATCTAGGTAGTAGCATTCAGGACATAGGCATGGGCAAGGACTTCATGTCTAAAACACCAAAAGCAACGGCAGCAAAAGGCAAAATTGACAAATGGGATCTAATTAAACTAAAGAGCTTCTGCACAGCAAAAGAAACTACCATCAGAGTGAACAGGCAACCTACAGAATGGGAGAAAATTTTTGCAATCTACTCATCTGACAAAGGGCTAATATCCAGAATCTACAAAGAACTCAAACAAATATACAAGAAAAAAACAAAGAACCGCATCAAAAAGTGGAGAAAGGACATGAACAGACATTTCTCAAAAGAAGACATTCATACAGCCAACAGACACATGAAGAAATGCTCATCATCACTCGCCATCAGAGAAATGCAAATCCAAACCACAATGAGATACCATCTCACACCAGTTAGAGCGGCAATCATTAAAAAATCAGGAAACAACAGGTGTTGGAGAGGATGTGGAGAAATTTTAACACTTTTACACTGTTGGTTGGATTGTAAACTAGTTCAACCATTATGGAAAACAGTATGGCAATTCCTCAAAGATCTAGAACTAGATGTACCATATGACCCAGCCATCCCACTACTGGGTATATACCCAAAGGTTTATAAATTATTCTACTACAAAGACACATGCACAAGTATGTTTATTGCGGCACTATTCACAATAGCAAAGACTTGGAATCAACCCAAATGTCCATCAGTGACAGACTGGATTAAGAAAATGTGGCACATATACACCATGGAATACTATGCAGCCATAAAAAAGGATGAGTTTGCGTCCTTTGTAGAGACATGGATGCAGCTGGAAATCATCATTCTTAGCAAACTATCACAAGAAGAGAAAACCAAACACCGCATGTTGTCACTCATAGGTGGGAACTAAACAATGAGTTCACTTGGAATCAGGAAGGGGAACATCATACACTGGGGCCTATCATGGGGAGGGGGAGGGGGGAGGGATTGCACTGGGGAGTTATACCTGATATAAATGATGAATTGATGGGTGCTGACGAGTTGATGGGTGCAGCACACCAACATGGCACAGGTATACATATGTAACAAACCTGCACGTTATGCACATGTACCCTAGAACTTAAAGTATAATAATAATAAAAAAAAGAAAACATATACCAAAGTGAAAAAATAAATAAATAAATAAAAAATAAAAAAATAAAAATTTGAAACAAAGAAAAAAGTATGCTTATAGTCTTAAACTCCATTACCAATATAAGTAAGTGCATTGCTATTCAGAACAGTTAATTAAATATCAGTTATATTTGTTTGTTCATATTGTAACTTTTCCTTTTATTTATGTTTTCTACTTATAATTATGCAAATATTTAATGAGTTCACAATGCAATGATATATTAAATATCCTCAACATGTTTGAGAAGTGATGAATGTTATAAGTTTTAGGTCATAGTCACTGTAAGAATGTTCCCTTGGGAAGTATTACTTTCTGTTGGTTTTAATTTTAAAACATTCACCACTACAAAGAGATAGCCTGGCTTTTTCTAATCTTTGCCCACCATAAATAATGTTATTTGTGAGGAAGGGCGCTTGCTTGGGGAGGCCTGGTGGCAGTACATGGCCTTGCGAGCTCCTGGGGGTGCGGGTGGCTGGGGCCTGACTCAGGTCTGTGCCGAGTGAGCGAAATGCCCGGGTGATGCTGCCAGACTGGCTGCAGAGTGAGGCTTTCACTGGATTTGGGAGTGCCTTTGTCAGCCCAGGCCTGGGTGTCTGCTACTAAATTAGTTGGCTAAACAGAGCAGGAAGGAGCTATTCCTCTAGTTGAACTTGATGGATCTATTAGTCCAATGCAGATGCCAGATGCAATATAGCTGCTGAACTCTGCTTTGGAGTGGGCCAGGAGCTGCGCCTCCCCAGGATGCCTCTGCAGCTGTGGGGTGGGGAGCTGGGAGCCAGACTTGGGTCAGAGCTGAAGAGGGCTAGAGGGCAGGCTCTGCCACAGCAGGATAGGGAGGAGACCTGGAGGTGGGGCATGGGTCGAGTAGTGTCCCCGACTAATAGCAGTGAAAGCTCCTTGTCTGCACAATTGTCCCTCATTTAATTTCAGTGACTGAGTGCACCTCCCAAGGTGCCTTCAGACCCCAGTGACATCTTCAGAAGGATGGGTTCCCTCCCAACAGGAGCCTAGCTCTGAAGCCCCTCTCTGCCCCCTTCCCACCCGGCCCCGCCTCTGTCTGCCTCAAGCACAATCGAGATGAAGGCCCAGGTGGGAAGTAGAGGCTGGATGGAGCTCCCTGCCCCTAGGCTGGAGCCGAGGGGCTCTCCAGTGGGGCCGTGGGGCCACCACCCAAAGGGTGATAATTCCCTTTGTCCAGGAATCCTGCTGAGCACTGGGAGGAAGCCACTCCGAGGATCTTACCTGCTTGCAGAATGAGAGATCACCCGTGGTCAGCGCCTGGGTGAGGCTTTTCTTTCCTTCCACAGGGAGAAAGGGGGGCTCAGCAGGGTGCTGGGTGGGGGACCCGTCAGTATCCCTCCACATCCTCCTCATCTCCTCCCCCTCAGGAGACTGTGGGTCTCCTGTGCAATCCAGCAAATGCCGACCTAGACAGAAGGGACATTTCTAGGGGTGCCAGGGGCACACCCTACCTGGTAAGAAAATGGGAGCCCACACCCCTAACCCCCAAGTGCATTCCAGAGCAATTGAGTTCCAGTGTTAACAAAAGAAACCATAAGATGCTGAATGGAGGGTGGAAAAGCCTTTCCAATCAGGAAAGCACAGTGAAATCAAACAAACACAGGAGGCTTCAACTCGCTTCAAAATTAAAAAGCAAAGCAACACAGGCACAGCTCACAGGCAAAGTTCAAGAGCAAATAATGTCTGCCTTGGGGAACCTCTGCCACACACACTATAACCAGAGGACTACTGTCCTTCCCGTACAAAAAGCTCTTATAAATCATGAAAGAGCAGGAGAACAGGGAGACATGTGGGAGGAAAACCTGTGAACCCAGGAGACAGGCTGTGCAGCAAGATGATTTCTGAGTTGCAGAATGCATATTGTTTTCTGGTTTGCCCTCTCTGGAAGTGGGAAGAGCCCAGAGGCAGCTGCTCCCTTAAAAGCCCAGTGCCCTAAATGGAGGATGTTTGTGTTCCAGGGTGGCCAGGGAGAACATCTGAGATGCAGAGGGGGCTGGGGCCTTGCAGAGCCTGGGAGGGCTGCCATGGGCTGGGGCTCCACCTGTGGCTCCACAGTCTCCTGAGGGGGTGGGAGGCCTTACGGCTAAGGAGGAATTGGGAGCAGCAAAGATTGCAAACATGAAGGGCCCATTTTTATAGTTTCTGGTCTGTAGACCAGAGCAACAGGGTCTCAGCGGTAGCCAGGGCCAGTGGTCACTGAGGCTAGAAAGTATCCATAAACAATCCCAGACCACAGAAATGGTCCACGAAAGGGATGGGAGCTTGGAATTGTCCAGAAAGAGATAAATAAGATTGTTCTTTACACCTGTGATTGGACATTGAGAGTCATACTTGCTTTACTAGCATGGAATGCAAGTTAAAACAATAAAATATAAGATTTAATCCACAATAAAGGCACATACAATATTTAAAAAGTAATTGAACACTCCACAAAGAGGAAGGTAGGGCATACTTCCAGGTGGAGTGGATTTGGGGACAAATTTTCTAGGCAATAATCTTAAAAATGATCATAGTCTTTGACACAAAAATTCCCTTTCTAGGAATCTGCTTAAGGAAAAAATCAGAGTCATGCCCAAAGATGTGTGAATTTGTTCACAAAATTCAACTCATGATGTCAAAAATTAAAGCTTAAATATACATCAGCTGTGGAATTATGGCATATCCACATATGTTAAAATCATATTTTAGAAAAATATTTGATAACACAAAGATATGATTGAGATACCATTAAGTGAAGTGAGATAATGTTAGAAGATGACATTGGAAAAACCCTTGTAGACATTGGCTTAGGCAAGGATTTCATGACCAAGAACCCAAAAGCAAATGCAATAAAAACAAAGTTAAATAGCTGGGACTTAATTAACCTAAAGAGCTTTTGCATGGCAAAAGGAACAGTCAGCAGAGAAACAGATAACCCACAGAGTAGGTGAAAATCTTCACAATCTATACCTCTGACAAAGGACTAATATCCAGAAACTACAGTGAACTCAAACAAATCAGTAAGGGAAAAAACAAACAAACAAAACCAAACAATTCCATCAAAAAGTGGGCTAAGGACATGAATAGACAGTTCTCAAAAGAAGATATACAAATGGGCAACAAACATATGAAAAAATGCTCAGCATCACTAGTGATCAGGGAAATGCAAATCAAAACCACAATGCGATACCACCTTACTCCTGCAAGAATGGCCATAACCAAAAAATCAAAAAACAGTAGATGTTGGCATGGATGCAGTGATCAGGGAACACCAGTGATCAGGGAAACTAGTACAGCCACTATGGAAAAAGGTGTGGAGATTCCTTAAAGAACTAAAAGCAGAATATCGGGGGAACCAGCCCCCAATATTGCAACGTAGATTCTGTTCTATTTTTCCTAAGTGTTGGCCGGTCTGAGAAATAAAGAGAAAGTACAAAGAGGGAAATTTTACAGCTGGGCCTTTGGGGGTGTCATCACATATTGGTAGGTGATGGTGACCTCGAGATTCAAAACCAGAAAGTTTTTATTAGGGATTTTAGAAGAGGAGGGGTTGTATGAGCAGGGAGTAAGTCACAAAGATCACATGCTTCAAAGGGCAATAAAGATCACAAGGCAAGGCAAAATTAGAATTACTGATGAGGACCTATGTCCCACTGTGCATGCATTGTCTTGATAAACATCTTAACAGGAAACAGGGTTCAAGAGCAAACAACCGGTATGACTAGAATTTACCAGGCTGGAATTTCCCAATGCTAATAAGCCTGAGGGCACTGCAGGAGACCAGGGCGTATTTCAGTCCTTATCTCAACTGCATAAGACAGACACTCCCAGAACAGCCGTCTATAGACCTACCCCCTGGAATGCATTCCTTTCCCAGGCTATTCCTTGCTGGGAAAAGAATTCAGTGATATTTCTCCTACATGCACATCCATCTATAGGCTTTCTGCAAGAAGATAAATATGGCTCTATTCTGTCCGAACCTGCAGGCAATCAGACCTTATGGTTATCTTTCCTTGTTCCCTGAAAATCGCTGTTATTCTATTCTGTTTCAGGGTGCACTGATTTCATATTGTTCAAATACACGTGTTTTGCAAACAATTTGTACAGTTAATGCAATCATCACAGGGTCCTGAGGTGACATACATCTCAGCTTATGAAGATGATGGGATTAAGAGAATAAAGTAAAGACAGGCATAGGAAATTATAAGAGTATTGATTAGGGAAGTGAAAAACGTCCATGAAATCTTCACAATTTATGTTCAGAGACTGTAGTAAAGACAGGTGTAAGAAATTAGAAAAGTATTAATTTTGGAACTGATAAATGTCCATGAAATCTTCACAATTTATGTTCTTCTGCTGTGGCTTCAGCTGGTCCCTCTGTTCTGGGTCCCTGACTTCCTGCAAGAGTAGAACTACCATTTGACCCAGCAATCCCACTACTGGTTATCTACCCATAGGAAAAAAGTCATTATTAAAAAAAAAAAAAAGATACTTGCACACACTGGTTTATAGCAGCACAATTCACAATAGCAAAATCGTGGAAAAAATCCAAATGCCCATCAATCAATTGGTAGATAAAGAAACTGTGACATTGGAGATTATTATTCTAAGTGAAGTAACTCAGGAATGGAAAACTAAGCATCATATGTTCTCACTGATACGTGGGAGCTAAGCTATGAGGATGCAAAGTCATAAGAATGATACAATGGACTTTGGGAACTTGAGGAGAAGAGTGGGAGGGGGCCGAGGGATAAAAGACTCCAAATATGGTGCAGTGCATACTGCTCGGGTGATGGGTGCACCAAAATCTCACAAATCACCACTAAAGGACTTACCCTTGTAACAAAATACCACCTGTACCTCAATAACTTATGGGAAAAAAAAATTCACATCAGGAAGTCAGGAGGGTGCCTGCCAAAGTGAGCAGAGGTCTGGGCCGGGTGGAGTGGCAAGGTTTGTAGATAGGTTGTTTTCTCAATAGCTTTTTGTGTTTTCCGAATTTTCTCCAATGAAAATGTATTTATTTTGTTATCATGTAAAATAAATGTTATTTTAAAGTTAATCACAGAATCAAACTGCTAGAGCAGGAAATAAAGGAGTGGAGAGGAAAGGCTGTTTGCTGAGGGTCTGCTTCAAGAAGGAGCCTTAGTCTTCCCAGAAACCCACAGTTTTGTGCATGACAGCCAGGTTTTGGATGAGGAATCCCTGGAAGTTGAAATAACCAACCCAGGGAGCAGGCTGAAAGGTGGTAGAGCCCATTGTCAAGCACACCTGTCTTCTCTATTCCATGTGCCTATGCAAACCTTCCACTTTCAAATGAAAAAAGCCTGAAACAGAATTTTACAACACTGAAAGCTTACATTAGAAAACACGAAAAGTGTCAGATCAATCATGGAAACTACTACCCCAAGAAACATGAGAAAGAAAAGCAAAATAAACCCAGAGCAAGGCAGAGCAAAGGAAATAATAAAGAGCAGCAGTTGATGAAATTGACAACAGGAAAAGAATAGAGAAAAACAAGGAAACAAAAATCTAGTTCTGCAAAAAATAAACCTCTGGCAAGATTCACAAAGATAAAACAAGAGAATACTCAAATCACCAATATCAGGAATAAAACAGAGTTATTACAGATTTTGCAGCCATTTTAAAAACAGCAAAGGAATGCTACAAACAGTTTTACCCTCATAAATTCAGCAGCATGGAAGAAATGAACAAATTCCTTAAAAACCACAAATGACCAAAACTCAGCCAATATGAAACATGCAACTTGAATAGTCTTATAACAATTGTAAATTTGAATGTGAAATTTAAAAGAAAGCTTTAGGCTCAGATCATTTCATTGGAGAATTTTACCACATATTTATGAAGAATTAACACCTATTTTGCAAAATGTGTCTTAAAAATATAGAAGAGGAAAGACACTTGCTAGCTAATTTTATGAGACTAGGCATAATACCAAAACCAGACAAAGACAACACCTGAAAATAAAAGTATAGACCAACATTTCTGATGAACTTCAGCACAAGGATTGTTGACAAAATATCAGCAATTCAAATTCAGCAACATTTAAAAGGAATTATATACCATGAGTAGTTGAGATTTATCCCAGGTATGCAGGGTTGGTTTGGTATTACAAGATTAACCAATGTAATACACTTACAAACAGGCTACAGAGGAAAAGTCATGTGATTCTATCAGTTGACACAGGAAAAGCATTTGACAAAATCCAACACCTAGTCATGATAAAAACTCTCAGCAAACTTGGAGTAAAGGAGAATTTCCTTAACTTCATGAAGAGCATCTGTAAAAACCTATAGCTAACATACTTAATGGTAAAAGACTGAATACTTTCCTTCTATGATTTGGTACAAGGAAAAGTGTCCATTCTCACCTTTCTTATGCAGTAGGCTACTGGAAGTTCTACCAACTGCAATATGTCAAGAAAAATAAATAAAAGACATGCAGATTGGAATGAAAGAATTTAACTCTCTGTATTTGCAGATGACATAGTCTCTGTATAAAATCTCAAGGACTCTGCAAAAGAACTGATAAGTGGGTTTAGCAAGTTGCAGTATGTAAGATCAACACCCAAAAATCAATCTCATTTGTCTAGACTAACAAAGAAGGCATGAAAACAAATTAAAAATACAATATCATTTAAAATCATTCCAAAATAATGAAATACTTCATTGTAAACTTAACAAAACATGTACAGGGCTCAATATATAAGGATGTCAATTCTTCCAAAATTCTATAGATTTAATGTAGTTACTGTCAAAATTTTACAAGAATTTTTGTGGATATAGACCAGCTTATTTTTCCATAAAATTTATGTGGAAACACACAGGACCTAGAACAGCAAAAACCATCTTGAGAAGGAAGAATAAATGGGAGGAATCACCGTTTGAAATTAAAGCTTACTAATCAAGACAGTGGGGTATTGGCAGAGGGATGGACAGACATAGATCAATGGGACTCAGAAACCGACTCACACAAATATGCCCAGCTAATCTTCCACAAAGGTACCAAAGCCATTCATCAGAGGATGGACAGCCTTTCCAAAAAATGATGCAGGAGTAACTGGACATCGTAGCAAAAATAATGAATTCACACCTTATACAAAAACTAATTCAAAATGGATCATGGATGTAAATGTAAAGCTATAAAACATTTTTTTTAATGGCAGAAAATGCTTGGAATCTAGAACTAGCCAGGTTGTTAGAGTTGACATAAAGGACAATAGGACTTTCTTAAAATTAGAAACTTTTGTTCTGTGAAAGAGCTTGTTAAATAAATATAAAGACAAGCTACAGACTGGGAAAAAATATTTAGAAACTACTTATCCAATGAAGGCTTTTAACATCTAGAATAAAGAACTCTCAAAATACAGTAGTAAACAAACAGACAAGCAAATTAGGAAACAGGCAAAAGATATGAAGAGTTAATTCATAGAAGAGCATACACAGATGGCAAATAAACCCATGAAAACACATTAGTCATCATTACTCGTTAGGGAAATATAAGTTAAAATTGCATGGACATATCATTATATACACATCAACATAGCTAAAATAAAAAACAGTGACAACCCCAAATGTTGGTAAGGATGTGGAGAAACTGCATCACATGTATGTTGTTGGTGGAAATGTAAAATGTTAAAGCCACTCCAGAAAACAGTTTGTTAGTTTCTTATAAAAACTAAACATGCAATTGACATGTGACCCAGCAATTGCACTCCCAGGCATTTATCTCAGAGAAATGAAGACTTGTAGTCATGAAAAAGTCTGTACACAAAAGCTCATAGTAGCTTTGTTCATAGTAGCCCCAAACCGGGAGCTCTCCAGAGAGTCTTCAATGGGGGTGAATGGTCTAGGTGTAGCGGATCCACTCCATGGAATCTAACTCAACATTAGAAAGAAATCAACTGCTGGACAACTTGGATGGATCTACAGGGACCTGGGTCGAGTGAAAAAAGCCAATGCCAGGAGGATACATAATGCAATGATTCCACTTATATAACATTCTTGAAATGACAAAACTGTAGAAATGGAGAAGTGGTGAGTGGCTGCCAGGGGTTACGGAAGGGCTGTGGAGGGAGGGAAGTGGGTGTGGCTGTGGAAGGCTCCTGGTAAGGAGCCTGAGTCCCTCTGCCCCTGTCAGCCCACCGCCAACCCCACATCTGGCTTCTGTCCTGTCTAGTTGGATGGCTGCTCCAGCCTCCAAGGTGCTGCCCCAGGCTGGGCCGTGGACTCCTCTTGTCTCTACAGCTCCTGGCATCTCTCCCTCTGGTCAGCTCTGGGGGCCACCCCTGGCCTGCTTGCTTTCAGGTGGGCAGGTGTGCCTGAGATCTTCTGCTGGGTGGAGGGGCCAGTGTCTACCCGACACCAGTGGCCAGTGCCAGCCAAGGCCCCCTTCAGGCCATATCACTGAGGGTCCCTGGTTCTTCTCCCTCTTGCCCTGAGGCCCTAGCCCCATGCTGGGACAGGTTCCTGGGAGGTGGCCACTATGCTGCCAGACAGCCAGGAAGGGAGCACACAGGAAGAGGGAGTGCTCCCTTCCTGGCAGGGGTGGGTCCAGGCCTCTAGTGAGAGAAGACTCACCAGGGATGCAGCCTGGGCCACAGCTGGCCCATTGCCAGCAGGCTCCCTTGGCAGGCCACAGTGGCACAACATCACCGTTCCCCAGCCTCACAGCCTGTGAGCCAGCACACTGGCCCCCAGCCTCAGCTACTGTCCTCAGAAAACCTCTGCTCCCCCTTCATGTGCTTTTGTAGAAGGAGCCTGTAGCTGGAGTAAGATAAGGACACTGCATGTGTCAAGCATTAGGACTGGGACTCCCTGCTCTGCCCTGGACTTGACCTCGGGGACTCCTGGCCCCTCCTGATGCAGCAGCTGTGGCTGCAGTGACCCTCCCATCCTCTGAGGCCAGGCCTGTCCCAGGAGGAAGGATGCAGAGGCCCTGACAAAGAGTGGGATCTGCCACATGGAAAGCCACGCCTGCCTGGAGCACAGGAGGCTGAGGGTGAGCAGGCTGGGACAAAGGTTCAGTCTGCAGGAGACTTTCTGGTCCCAGTCACGCCACTGGGGCTGACAGGAAGCAGTCATGCTCCCACCCAAGTGGAGAGTGGGCTCTGGATTCAGGTGCTCAGGCTGATCCAGCGCTGATCGGGAAATCAGGCCAGCAGAGGATGGGTTCATGGTGGGGAGGACTCTCCTGAACTGGCTTCCTTCATCCCAGCTCCCACCGCTGGGGTGACAGACGGCAGCCAGGCCCACAGTGGAGGCCAAGCCAAGGTGCAGCCTTCATGGAAGGGCCGGTGGTGGTGTGTCTAAGCCCTGAGGGTCCCAGGGAGCTGGAGAACTCGTTCCTCTCCCAGGCACGTGGAGGTTTAAGGAAATCCTAGGAATGATGATCTGGCATAAACATGATTATTATGAGCACGGGGGATTATTTCCTCCCATCCCAGACAAGAAAATGGAGGCCCAGAGAGAGTCAGGGGGTGCAGGCTGGACTCATGTGGGGCCCTCTGTGACTCTGGGCCCAGGCTCCCCAGGCTGTGTCCCATTCTCCTCAAAGTGGGGCTACATGGGGGCTGTGTCAGGACTGCTCTGAGGTGCCCAGGCAGCAGCCATGCTAGTGTCACCCTCAGAGCACAGACCCTCTCTGAGTAAGTCCAGTTTGGGAGAATGCTGTATCATCATCAAGTGAATATTCTATAAACAGAAAGGCATACTGGAAGGAGGTTTAGGGGCCCTCAGGACAGAAACCCTGTGCTGTGGAGCTGAGTCTGTGCGCTGTGGGTCTTGTCCCTCCTATGTATGGGGCTGGCTGAGCACCAAGGACAGCTGAATGTGCTTTGGAGACAGCCAGCAACTGCTATTAGCCCTGAGAAAATTCTAGCAGTTGTTTCTGAGAGTGTCTTCTGCGGGAGGGGCCGGTGGACAGGTGGTCAAGGGTGACTGTTTTCCCAGCAGTGAGGCACTGGTGAGACAGGATGAGATGCTGTGGAAGCCCCACTGGCTTGTCCTGGGCTGCAGTCCCCGACCTGGTCCTTTCTGCTCCTCTGGCAACTGCAGGCACTGCTCAAGCACATGTGGCTGCTTTTGCTCCCAGTTCCCTGTCCCTATCTCTGGGGTCCCAAAGATAGAAGGCCCCCGAGTGATCTCATCAAGGCCAAGAGGGCCTTGCAGGACAGAGAGGAGGCCCCCACTTGAACAGCTGTGGCCTGCAGTCCCCTCTGCGCCTGCTGGACTTGGTGCCAGGCATGACTGTCTGCACTGGCAAAAGAGGCCCCGGCCTGAGAAGCTCCCATCCTGGCAAAAAGCATGCCTGAGCTGGGAAGGACCCAGGCGCTGACCTGACCATCTCGCCACTGCCAAGGACAATGCTCTGGATGACTTGCAGGCCCAGATGTCAGCCAGAGACCTCACTACTTGGCCAGTCTCTGCTAAGTCTCAGAGGACTGGGAGGAGGTGGGGGTCAGGGTTGGAACACTTCTGACTCTGCATCAGTAGCCCTTAGTCATGCCCTTGGTATGTGACACAGACACAGCGGGTTCGCAGCAGAGCAACCACAGCTGAGCAGGTTGGCCTGTGCTGGCCCCTGCTGTCTCCTGTCCTACCAGCAGCAAACACGGGGAAGGGCTGTAGAGGGGAGTGGGGGAGTCTTAGAATTAGGGGATCCCATGGCAGGGGATCCACAGGCCTTCTGAAGGTGTATCCAACAGAAACTGTGTCTGCTGTGTGTGGTCTGTACGTCCTTGTCTGGCTTTCATCAGAATTTGTTTTGTTTTGTTTTGTTTTGGAGACAGAATCTCACTCTGTCACCTAGGCTGGAATGCAGTGATGCAGTCATGGCTCACTGCAGCCTCAACCTCTTGGGCTCAAGTGATCCTCCTACCTCAGCCTCCTGAGTAACTGGGATCATAGGCACATGCCACCATACCTGGCTAATTTAAAAAATGTGTTTTTGTAGAGACAGTGTCTCCCTATGTTTGCCCAGGCTGGTCTTGAACTCCTGGGCTCAAGTGATCCTCCCACATCAGCCTCCCAAAGTGCTGGAGTTATAGGTGTGAGCCACTGCAGTTGGCCTTATCAGATTCTTAAAGAGGCTCATGACCCAAATAAAGTCAGAACTGGGGTGTGGGACACAGAGGGCTCCAGGACTCCCTGCCCCTGCACAGGCCACTGTGCAAGTGAAGTGAACCCCACTCTGGCACCAGCAGGTCACACGTTATGTATGTTAAAGTACATGCTATGAGTGGAGTCAGGTAACAGGGGCAGGAGTAGGAAAGAAGGGACATCAGTTACCTCTGGGGACAAGGCAGATCTCTCAGATCTTCCAAAACCCTAAAGACAAAACACACTTCATAATTTTAAAATTATATAATTTGGAAACTTAAATATTGAGTTGTACTGGACACTTTTTGATAACATGGTGAGCTAGGTACCTGGATCAGCTCTTGCACTGAAAACAACTGAAAACCTGGACAAAATTTTATAAATAATCTTTTTAACATGTATTAAAGATTTAGCCAAAAAGCAAGAACTTCTCAAATCCAAACATTTAGCGACTACAGACACCCAAAAGGCAAACCGAGGCCTGACACCCGTGCGTGGCCTGGGGGAATTTGCCAGCAATGAGAAGTTGAACTTCAAGTTTCATGACTTCCTGGTGGGCAGAGGGGAGAAGTCAAAACCCATGGCAGGCTCCGATTTCCACAGGAAATCCCCACAGAGCTGAGACCCCAATCAGCTATCTGCTCAAAGTGAGGGTCAACTGGAAATAAATCTGCCTCTCCCAAGGGTATAACAGAAAATCAACCATTTTGAACCTCAGTGCCAAGAGGAGAAAGTTGAAAAACTCTGCTGAGAATTTATCAAAAAAAGCCAGTGGTCTTCATGTAGATTTTGCAGCCTGAATTCATAAGATCTAGGTGGTCTGAAAACTTCAAGATGGAAGTTCAATTTTCAATGAGATAGAGTGGTGGTGGTCCCAGGCACTTGAGAGATGGAAGACAAATCCTCCCTGCAGGAACCCACAAATAATACTCCAAGGTAAAATGAAATGCTTACAGACAAAAATAACCACATATGTAAACAAAGGAATAGAATTTGTAGCCCAGAAACAATCCCCATAATCTATATACTACATGTGTGTGCTTGATCAGTGAGGAACAGGCTGAGTTTTCAATCAGTGGTCCTTAGGAGACTGCAAATCCATGTGGAAAAAACTAAAATTACATCCCTGCTTCATACTATTTACAAAAATCAATTCCAAGTAGATGAAATATTTACATGTAAAAGAAATATAAAGTTTTTAGAAGAGACTATGTACAATTATCTTTAGGACCTACAAGTGCCTCAGAAACAAAAAAGCATAAACAATTTTGATAATGTCCTGGGCATGAATTTCTCTAGTCTGATAAAATTAATTTTAGGGATAATATTTGGATTTTTTTTCTAGTCCCAGTAGGGCTCTTTTCTTGGTTCTTCCTGGTAAACTCGCTGGCCTACAATTGACTTGTTGCCACAGAGTGTATCAGCCTCCTCTTTGCCTGCTAATAAAATCTCTGTTGTTTTTGAGATAGCCCTTAGACTTGAATTTGCCCACACTATTTCAAATAACCTCAGTCTTCAGGGGAGACCTTTGGAGTTTGGAGCTCTGTGTTCTCATGAGTAGCCTCTACTGCGAAAAACAGCTACACACTTCTCTTGTCACTGGGTGGGAGTGGAAGCCTCTGATCCTTTTCACTTGACTTGACTGGAGTGCAACCTATACCCTGTGAGTGAGCTGGGTGAGAGTAGTCAGAGCCTCCATATTCTCAGGCCACTGAACCTGGGGTAGAGCCTCCACCTCCATGATTCAGGAAGTGGAAAAAAAGTGCCCCTAACTTCTCAGCAGCATTGTCTGTCTGGACTTTACGACACAGAGTTGGAAGGGACGATGAATCTTGGTGGCCTCCCCCCCCAGGGAGATACAGTGCATTCATTTCCATGGCTAGTGTAAGAAAGAATCACACACTTTGTGTCTTAAAACAGAAATTTATCATGCCATAGTTCTGGAGGCCAGAAGTCTGCAATCAGCACCACAGCACTGAAATTGAGGTGCTGGCAGGGCTGCAGTCTCACTGGGTGCTCTGGGGCAGGATCCATTCCTTGCCTCTTCTGCCTTCTGGTGGCTGCCAACCTTCCTCTGCTTGTGGCAGCTGCACCCAATCTCTGCCTCTTTGGTTACACTGACTCCTCTTTTTCTGTTGTGTGTTAAATCTCCCTCTGCCTCTTTCTTATAAGGGCATCTGTGATAGCATTTAAGGCCCACTCAGATAATCCAAGATGAGCTCTTCATCTTAAGGTTCTTGACTTGACCACACCTGCAAAGACCCTTTTTCCTTACAAGGTAGTGTTTACAGGTTCCAGAGATTAGGACCTTGTATCTTTGGGGGACCATTATTTTGTCTGCCATGTACCATATCCCTTGACTAGGAATTGAAGGGTAAGGGAGCCTCATCTTCTTGGCCACTGCCGAGAGGGATGTTTCGCTGGAGATAGGGTATGGAGGGAAGGAACAGGTTGTGGCTCAAATGCTACAGACTCTCATAGTTCTCACCAAGTTTCAGTATATTTTCTTGAATAAGAGTTTCTTCATCTGCTATATGCCTCAGGATAATTTTAAGAGGCTTTGAGCTTTAAATTTTTGGATTTAAAAAATGATTTTTATCTGTCATGTTTATTTTGTTGAGAGTGAATCAATAGAGCTCCTGGGGCATTTCCCAGTGCAGAATAACGTCTGGTTTTTGTGTTCTTTTCCTCTTTTTCTGCCTTCCTTTTGTATTAATCAAGTATTTGTGATTACATTTTAGTTCTTTTTTTTTTTTTTTTTTTTGATTCATTAGCTGTAACTCTTTGTTTTGTTATGTTAGTGTTGGCTTTAAGTGTTATAGTGTGGGTCTTCAACTGATCACAGTCCCTTCAAGCGATCTCGGCATCACAGGACTTTAGCATAGTCTGAGATTTTTATAGTGAGATACTTCCTCCACTCTTCTCCCTGCGTTTATGCTATTGTTGTCAATGCTATTGTCACACTTCACTTTTACTTATCACAGATCCCAATATACATTGTTACTGTTTTTTAAAAGAATCAATTTTCTTTTAAAGAGACCTAATAATAAATTTATCTATGTACCTCCCACTGTAGTGATTTTCATTCCTGTTTGTACATCCAGATCTCTAAAATATCACTTTGGCTGATGGACTTCTTTTAACATTTCTTGCAGAAAAGATCTTCTGGTGATGATTTCAGCTTCCGTATGTCTGAAGAAGCCTCAATTTCATCTTCATGTTTGAAATGTATTTTTGCTGGGAATGCAATCCTCTGATGACAGTGATGTACAGTCAGTGCTTAAATGATGTTTTTCCACTGACTTCTTGCCTGCATTGTTTCTGGTGAAAAATCCCTTATCTTCATGATCCTCTTGATGAAATGTTTCCTTGTTTTTCTGGCTGCTTTGAAGATGTTTCTTTGTTGCTGGTTTTAAGTAATTTGATCATGATTGCACCTTGGTTTTCTTCCTGCGTCTTGTGCTTGTGCTTGTGGTTGGCTGTGCTTGCACTAGAGTTTAAAGTGTTCATCCAGTTTGGAAACTCTTCAACCACTATTTCTTCAAATATTATTTTCTGGTCCCACACTCCTTTGGTCACCACAATTCCAACATATATTAGGCTACTTGAAGATTTTTCCTCAGTTTGCTGATGCCCTTTTCATTCATTTGTATTCCTAATTCCTTGTGTAGTTCATTTTGGGTAGTCCTTATGGCAATGTCTCTAGTCCCCTAAGCTCCTTTGTAATGTCTAATCTGTCGCTCATGCCATCGAGTGTACTATTTATCTCAGGCATTGTAATGTTCACCTCTGGAAGTACAATTCAGGCACTTCTTAGATCTTTCATCTTTCTCCTTACCTTATTTTTAATTTTGTGTTTTGAAATAATAGATTCATAGAAAGTTGATGGAAAAAAATGCAGGAAAGTAGAACTAGGGTTAATGACTAGAAGCCAAGGGAAGCCCAATTTAGCTCAAAATAAGGATGTGGTTCCTGTCAGAGAAGCCTCCAGAAGAAATGGGCTGCCTGGCATGTGTTGAGTTCCCTTTCAACAGGAACCTAGCAGAGCCTAGATGCCTGACTGGCAGAAAGGCTGTGGTAAGATTTGTGTATTTAACACAGAACCAGCTTGGAAGGTACCCTCAGTGAGTTATAGATCTGCTCCAGGGAATGACACCTACAAATTATTCATCAGAGATGGAAAAGTGGGGTTGGGGAAAGGCAGAGCCTCTCCCATTCTCTGACCCTCAGATTTTACCCCTCCCCAGATCACAAGGACGAAGTTCCCTCCCGTGGCAAACATTCTCCCAACCTCTTCTTCCCCTCAGCACCTGCTTTAGTTTGGGGTTGCAATATGCTCAGCATCAGAGGCTGCAATTCTGTTTGGTCCAGTTCAGTTATAGCACCTGGGCTCTCCCTTGTCAGACACTAGCTTCACCAGACACTTTAGCAGTTAGGAGTGGCCACGTGACCACAGTGGTCACAGTTCAGTCAAGATAAGAAGAAGCTATTGGCAAGAGGGCTTTGGTTTTCTGAAAAATGAGGGAGATGGAAGAAGACATTTTGCTGGTACCATCTCTTCCCTTTGCAATTCATGTGATGCCTGGGGCTGCAGCAGCTATCTTTGAAGCATGAAGGAAGTTGAGGCGACTGTAGAGACAGGAGCCAGGCCTCATGGGGGTTTACCTGTAACAGGAACCTGGAGCCACCCACTTCCCCATTCTCTGGAGGTTAGATTGTTAATGCCTTTGTTGTTTAAGCTTGGGGTTAACAAATTTTGGCCCCAGGTGGGTGTGCCCGCTGCAAGCCACACTCAGTCCAAATCCCTGCCATACCACCCTGGGCCTGAGACTCAGGGCTGGGTGGGGCTGCAGGGAGCCCCCACCTGCTCCATCCGTGCACCTGGACTGGCTTAGGAGAAGGCAGTGCCCATCCCAGTTGCACCCCCACTTCTCTGTGTCATCCAGAGGGGCCACCCTCCCTGGGCCTGAGCCACCCACCTGAGATCAGAGAGAAGGACCTGGAAATGTGGTCTGGGACTCCACTGGGCCAGGAGGGAGTGGAGGCACCAAGGGTTCATCATCTACCCCAGAGATGGGATAGAAGGTGAACAGACAGGCCAGGCGGACAGGGTCCTCTCCTGAGACCAAGGCAGAGCCTCCAAAGCAGGAGATGGTGGCCCCCATTTAAGGACATCTTAAGGGAAGAGGAGAAGGGCAAGATGGTAAGTTCTTGACCCTGTGACTAACCCATCCAGAGAGAACTGTGTGCCAGAGGAGGGTGGTTTCTTCTGTGTGTGAAAGCCTGGAAGCACTGGTGCTCCATGTCCCTGCTCATGTCTGTCCCACCAGCCACAGGACATGCAGTCAGTCAACCAAACCCTACATAAGGATGACACCAGGTGCCCAGACCTCAGCCACAGCAATGCTCGGTTTAGAGGTTCTAGGGCAGGGCCAGCGTTCTCCTCCAGCTTCCCTTACTGCCCTGAACAGGTCAGCAGGGACTTCTGCCTGTGCAGGATCCCACCTAGGTCAGCACTGGTCCTTTGTGGGCCTTCCCTGATGGCTCACCAGGGTGAGGAAGCCCTTTCCAAGACCTCACGCCACAAGGTCTGTGCCTTCCCTGTGGCCCTGACCCAGTCTCCCTGAAGTCAGGCTGGGATGCATCCTGTGTGCATGTGGGAACCTGCAGGCAGCCCCAGCAGCCTCTGACCTACTGTGGGCATTGGGAGCCTGTGGGAACTGGCAATGCCAGGGACAGACTTGATGCCCCGACTCACTCTGCCCTGGCAGGAAGCAGTGCCTGGCCAGCCATCTGCCTCTGCATTCCAGACTCTCCAAGAAACTGAGTTGCAGCTAGGGGTGTCTTGGGGTGGTCCAAGCAGGAGGCTTCCCTGGGCAACTGTGGAGGAGATATTTTTAGATTCTGCTATGTTTTTCATAAGAAAATATTTTTAGACCAAATTCATCCTGAGCAACAACATGTGGTTTCTAGCTAATTATGGAATTAATCATCAGGGCTGGGATGGTGTGGTCAAGCAGGTGAGTGTGCCAATGCCACTCCACTGACAGGTACACATGTAGGAAGGCCACAGCCACTGAGAGCATGGAGCACACTGAGTCTGGGGCACCTGTTACCTTCCCCACTCAGACTAGCTTGGCCCTGAGCCTGCAGGAAACCCAAGCAGTCTAGCAAGGGCTTGGGGGCTGCCCCACAGCTGCAGATCCTCCCAGGGAAAAAGAGGTGAAGTTGTGTGGAAAGGGCCACCCCTCTCCTGGGAGGTGGGAAGCCCAGCAAAAGTTTGGGGCCACCTGTGTCTTTTCTCTGGGGCCACCAGCAGTGTGCTCCTGGCCATGTGGAAGTCACAAGACTGGGAGCCAGTGCTTGCTTGGTAACCCATGGGGCCCAAAGGTCCAGGGGCACAGCATGCAGGTATGTAGGTCATGCCCTGTGAGAGGGGGGCTGTGATCCCTCCAGGGACTGGCCCCAGTCCTGGACTCCGGTGTACCCTGACTCAGGGTCACCATCTCTTTCCAATTCATACAAGGGCTCATTGAGGGCACTGACAATTCAGGATGGTTCAACGGTGCAGGCTCTTCACCGAGAATTCTCACCAGGACCCCCTGGCACACCTGAAATCAACCAGATTTTCCTCCTGCATTAACTCCCATGGGACACTGCAGAAAAGGCAGTGAGGAGACAAAGCTCCTGGCCTAGCTTCAGGCTGCTTCAGCCACCCCAGAGAAATCCACCTGAAATTCAGAGACAGATCCTCACCTCAGGCCTTCACAGCCCCTACAGGATTCGGGTGCTGGAGCCCGACCCAGGTTGGTACCCCTTGGGGCCCTTCTCTCCAATTTCTCTTTCTTCCATTAGACTCAGAAAGCTCAAATCTCAACTGCTAAAGTCCCTCACGGCACCCTCTACAGCTTGCCCCATCCCTGATGGCCTCACCATCCTCCCTTTTGTGCTCCCAAAAACCCTCAAGTCATCTTGGACTCTTCCTCATCCTTAGGCCCAGGGGCCACACCAACCTTCCTTGCTGACCTGCCCACACACAGCATCCTCTCTCCAGACTGTGCCTACGGTCTGCTGCCACTCAGGCCCTCACAAGGCCTCCTGACCAGGTTCCCTCCTCCAGTCTGTTGAATTGGCACTCTCAGGATGTACCCAGCATGGAGGGCCCTTCCCAGGGAAGTTGAACCTTACAAGGTGATAAATTAGTCTGATGTGAAGTCTGCTACTCAAGTCTAAGTCTTTTTTCCCCCTTATACTTTAAGTTCTAGGGTGCATGTGCACTGTCTTGTGCCAGTTTTCAAAGGGAATGCTTCCAGTTTTTGCCCATTCATTATGATATTGGCTGTGGGTTTGTCATAAACAGTTCTTATTATTTTAAGATACATCCCATCAAAACCTAGTTTGAGAACTTTTAGCATGAAGGGCTGTTGAATTTTGTCAAAGGCCTTTTATGCATCTATTGAGATAATTGTGTGGTTTTTGTCTTTGGTTCTGTTTACATGATGGATTACATTTATTGATTTGCTTATGTTGAACCAGCCTTGCATCCCAGGAATGAAGCCAGCTAGATCATGGTGGAAAAGTTTTTTGATGTGCTGCTTGATTCCATTTGCCAGTAATTTATTGAGAGTTTTTGCCTCAATGTTCATCAGGGATATTGGCCTAAAACTCTGTTTTTTTGTTGTTTCTCTGCCAGGCTTTGGTATCAGGATGATGCTGGCCTCATAAAATGAGTTAGGGAGGATTCCCTCTTTTTCTATTGATTGGAGTAATTTCAGAAGGAATGGTACCAGCTCCTCTTGGTGCCTCTGGTAGAATTCGATTGTGAATCCTTCTGGTCCTGGACTGTTTTTGGTTGGTAGGCTATTAATTATTGCCTCAATTTCAGAGCCTGTTATTGGTTTATTCAGGGATTCAACTTCTTCCTGGTTTAGTCTTGGGAGAGTGTATGTGTCCAGGAAATTGTCCATTTCTTCTAGATTTTCTAGTTTATTTCAATAGAGGTGTTTATCGTATTCTCTGATGGTAGATTGTATTTCTGTGGGGTCGGTGGTGATATCCCATTTATCATTTTTTATTGCATCTATTTGATTCTTCTCTCTTTTCTTCTTTATTAGTCTTGCTAGCGGTCTATCAATTTTGTTGATCTTTTCAAAAAACCAGCTCCTGGATTCATTGATTTTTTGGAGGGATTTTTGTGTCTCTATCTCCTTCAGTTCTGCGCTGATCTTAGTTATTCTTGCCTTCTGATACCTTTTGAATGTGTTTGGTCTTGCTTCTCTAGTTCTTTTAATTGTGATGTTAGGGTGTCAATTTTAGATCTTTCCTGCTTTCTCTTGTGGGCATTTAATGCTATAAATTTCCCTCTACACACTGCTTTAAATGTGTCCCAATGATTCTAGTATGTTGTGTCTTTGGTCTCATTGATTTCATAGAACATCTTTATTTCTGCCTTCATTTTGTTATGTATCCAGTAATCATTCAGGAGCAGGTTGTTCAGTTCCCATGTAGTTGAATGGTTTTGATTGAGTTTCTTAATCCTGAGTTCTAGTTTGACTGCACTGTGGTCTGAGAGACAGTTTGTTATACTGTCTGCTCTTTTACATTTGCTGAGGAGTGCTTTACTTCCAACTATGTGGTCAATTTTGGAATAAGTGCGATGCAGTGCTGAGAAGAATGTATATTCTGTTAATCTGGGATGGAGAGTTCTGTAGATGTCTATTAGATCTGCTTGGTGCAGAGCTGAGTTCAAATCCTGAGTTCAATTCCTGGATATCCTTGTTAACTCTCTGTCTTGTTGATCTGTCTAATATTGACAGTGGGGTGTTAAAGTCTCTCATTACTGTTATGTGGAAGTCTAAGTCTTTTTGTAGGTCTCTAAGGACTTGCTTTATGAATCTGGGTGCTCCTATATTGGGTGCTTATATATTTAGGATAGTTAGCTCTTTTCGTTGAATGGATCCCTTTATCATTATGTAATGGCCTTATTTGTCTCTTTTGATCTTTGTTGGTTTAAGGTCTGTTTTATCGAGACTAGGATTGCAACCCCTGCCTTTTTTTATTATTATACTTTAAGTTCTAGGGTACATGTGCACAACGTGCAGGTTTGTTGCATATGTATATGTGTGCCATGTTGGTGTGCTGCACCCATTAATTCATCATTTACATTTGGTACATCTCTTAATGATATCCTTCCATCCTCCCTCCCCACAATAGGCCCCAGTGTGTGATGTTCCCCTTCCTGTTTCCAGGTGATCGCATTGTTCAATTCCCACCTATGAGTGAGAACATGAGGTTTAGGTTTTCTATTCTTGTGATAGTTTGCTGAGAATGATGGTTTCCAGCTGCATCCATGTCCCTACAAAGGACACGAACTCATCCTTTTTTATGGCTGCATAGTATTCCATGGTGTATATGTGCCACATTTTCTTAATCCAGTCTGTCACTGATGGACATTTGGGTTGATTCCAAGTCTTTGCTATTGTGAATAGTGCCACAGTAAACATACGTGTGCGTGTGTCTTTACAGCAGCATGATTTATAATCCTTTGGGTATATCCCCAGTAATGGGATGGCTGGGTCAAATGGTATTTCTAGTTCTAGATCCTTGAGGAATTGCCACATTGTTTTCTACAATGGTTGAACTAGTTTACAGTCCGACCAACAGTGTAAAAGTGTTCCTATTTCTCCACATTGTCTCCAGCACCTGTTGTTTCCTGATTTTTTAATGATTGCCATTCTAACTGGTGTGAGATGGTATCTCATTATGGTTTTGATTTGCATTTCTCTGATGGTGAGTGATTGATGAGCATTTTTTCATGTGTCTGTTGGCTGCATACATGTCTTCTTTTGAGAAGTGTCTGTTCATATATTTTGACCACTTTTTGATGGGGTTGTTTTATTCTTGTAAATTTGTTTGAGTTCTTTGTAGGTTCTGGATATTAGCCCTTTGTCAGATGAGTAGATTGCAAAAATTTTCTCCCATTCTCTAGGTTGCCTGTTCACTCTGATGGTAGTTTCTTTTGCTGTGCAGAAGCTCTTTAGTTTAATTAGATCCCATTTGTCAATTTTTGCTTCTGTTGCCATTGCGTTTGGTGTTTTAGATGGAAGTCCTTGCCCATGCCTATGTCCTGAATGGTATTACCTAGGTTTTTCTTTTAGGGTTTTCATGGTTTTAAGTCTAACATTTAAGTCTAATTTCTGTATAAGGAGTAAGGAAGGGATCCAGTTTCAGCTTTCTATTTACAGCTAGCCAGTTTTCCCAGCACCATTTATTAAAGAGGGAATCTTTTCCCCGTTTCTTGTTTTTGTCAGGTTTGTCAAAGATCAGATGGTTGTAGATGGGTGGTATTATATCTGAGGGCTCTGTTCTGTTGCACTGGTCTATATCTCTGTTTTGGTACCAGTACCATGATATTTTGTTTACTGTAGCCTTGTAGTATAGTTTGAAGTCAGGTAGCGTGATGCCTCCAGCTTTGTTCTTCTGACTTAGAATTGTTTTGGCAATGCGGGCTCCTTTTAGGTTCCATATGAACGTTAAAGTAGTTTTTTTCCAATTCTGTGAAGAAAGTCATTGGTCGCTTGATGGGGATGGCACTGAATCTGTAAGTTACCTTGGGCAGTATGGCCATTTTCACGATATTGATTCTTCCTATCCATGATCATGGAATGTTCTTCCATTTGTTGGTGTCCTCTTCTATTTCACTGAGCAGTGGTTTGTAGTTCTCCTTGAAGAGGTCCTTCCCATCCCTTGTAAGTTGGATTCCTAGGTATTTTATTCTCTTTGAAGCATTTGTGAATGGGAGTTCATTCATGATTTGGCTCTCTGTTTGTCTGTTATTGGTATATAAGAATGCTTGTGATTTTTGCACATTGATTTTGTATCCTGAGACTTTGCTGAAGTTGCTTATCAGCTTAAGGAGATTTTGGGCTGAGATGATGGGGTTTTCTAAATAGACAATCATGTCATCTGCAAACAGGGACAATTTGACTTCTTCTTTTCCTAATTGAGTACCCTTTATTTCTTTCTCTTGCCTGATTGCCTTGGCCAGAACTTCCAACACTATGTTAAATGGGAGTGGTGAGCGAGGGCATCCCTGTCTTGTGCCAGTTTTCAAAGGGAATGCTTCCAGTTTTTGCCCATTCAGTATGATATTGGCTATGGGTTTATCATAAATAGCTCTTATTATTTTGAGATATGTTCCATCAATACCTAATTTATGGAGAGTTTTTCTCATAAAGGGCTGTTGAATTTTGTCAAAGGCCTTTTCTGCATCTATTGAGATAATCATGTGGTTTTCGTCTTTGGTTCTGTTTATATGCTGGATTACATTTATTGATTTGCTTATGTTGAACCAGCCTTGCATCCCAGGGATGAAGCCCTCTTGATCATGGTGGAGAAGTTTTTGATGTGCTGCTGGATTCGGTTTGCCAGTATTTTATTAAGGATTTTTACATCGATGTTCATCAGGGATATTGGTCTAAAATTCTCTCTTTTTTTGCTGTGTCTCTCCCAGGCTTCAGTATCAGGATGATGCTGGCCTCATAAAATGAGGTAGGTAGGATTCCCTCTTTTTCTATTCATTGAAATAGTTTCAGAATGAATGGTACCAGCTCCTCCTTTTAATTCTGGTAGAATTTGGCTGTGAATCCTTCTGGTCCTGGACTGTTTTTGGTTGGTAGGCTATTAATTATTGCCTCAATTTCAGAGCCTGTTATTGGTCTGTTTAGGGATTCAACTTCTTCCTGGTTTAGTCTTGGGAGAGTGTATGTGTCCAGGAATTTATCCATTTCTTCTAGATTTTCTAGTTTATTTCAATAGAGGTGTTTATACTATTCTCTGATGGTAGTTTGTATTTCTGTGGGGTTGGTGGTGATATTCCATTTATCATTTTTTATCACATCTATTTGATTCTTCTCTCTTTTCTTCTTCATTAGTCTTCCTAGGGGTCTATCAATTTTGTGGATCTTCTCAAAAAACCAGCTCCTGGATTCATTGATTTTTTGGAGGGTTTTTTGTGTCTCTATCTCCTTCAGTTCTGCTCTGATCTTAGGTATTTCTTGCCTTCTGCTAGCTTTTGAATGTGTTTGGTCTTGCTTCTCTAGTTCTTTTAATTGTGATGTTAGGGTGTCAATTTTAGATCTTTCCTACTTTCTCTTGTGGGCATTTAATGCTATAAATTTCCCTCTACACACTGCTTTAAATGTGTCCCAGAGTTTCTGGTATGTTGTATCTTTGTTCTCATTGATTTCAAAGAACATCTTTATTTCTGCCTTCATTTTGTTATGTACCCAGTAGTCATTCCAGACCAGGTTTATTCATTTTCCATGTAGTTGAGTGGTTTTGATTGAGTTTCTTAGTCCTGAGTTCTAGTTTCATTGCACTGTGGACTGAGAGACAGTTTGTTATAGTGTCTGTTCTTTTTCATTTGCTGAGGAGTGCTTTACTTCCAACTATGTGGTCAATTTTGGAATAAGTGCGATGCGGTGCTGAGAAGAATGTATATTCTGTTAATCTGGGATGGAGAGTTCTGTAGATGTCTATTAGGTCCACTTGGTGCAGAGCTGAGTTCAACTCCTGGATATCCTTGTTAACTTTCTGTCTCGTTGATCTGTCTAATGTTGACAGTGGGGTGTTAAAGTCCCCCATTATTATTGTGTGGGAGTCTATGTCTCTTTGTAAGTCTCTAAGGACTTGCTTTATGAATCTGGGTGCTCCTGTATTGGGTGCTTATATATTTAGGATAGTTAGCTCTTTTTGTTGAATGGATCCCTTTACCATTATGTAATGGCCTTGTTTTTCTCTTTTGATCTTTGATGGTTTATAGTCTGTTTTATCTGAGACTAGGATTGCAATCCCTGCCTGTTTTTGTTTTCCCTTTGCTTGGTAGATCTTCCTCCATCCCTTTATTTTGAGCCTATGTGTGTCTCTGCATGTGAGATGGGTCTCCTGAATACAGCAGACTGATGGGTCTTGACTTTTTATCCAATTTGCCAGTCTGTGTCTTTTAATTGGAATATTTAGCCCATTTACATTTAAGGTTAACATTATTATATGTTAACTTGATTCTGTCATTATAATATTAGCTGGATATTTTGCTTGTTAGTTGATGCAGTTTCTTCCTATCATTGATGGTCTTTACATTTTGTCATGTTTTTGCAATGGCTTGTACTGGTTGTTCCTTTCCATGTTTAGCGTTTCCTTCAAGATCTCTTGTAGGGCAGGACTGTTGGTTACAAAGCCTCTCAGCATTTGCTTCTCTGTAAAGGAGTTTATTTCTCCTTCACTTATGAAACTTAGTTTGGCTAGATATGAAATTCTGGGTTAAAAATTCTTTTCTTTAATAATGTTGAAGATTGGCCCCCACTCTCTTCTGGCTTGGAGAGTTTCTACTGAGAGATCTGCTGTTAGTCTGATGGGCTTCCCTTTGTGGATAACCCGATCTTTCTCTCTGGCTGCCCTTAACTTTTTTTCCTTCATTTCAACTTTGGTGAATCTGACAATTATATGTTTTCGAGTTACTCTTCTCGAGGAGTATCTTTGTGGCATTCTCTGTATTTCCTGAATTTGAATGTTGGCCTGCCTTGCTAGGTTGGAGAAGTTCTCCTGGATAATATTCTGCAGAATGTTTTCCAACTTGGTTCCATTCTCTGTGTCACTTTCAGGTACACCAATCAGATGTACATTTGGTCATTTCACATAATCCCATGTATCTTGGAGGTTTTTTTCATTTCTTTTTACTCTTTTTTCTCTAAACTTCTCTTCTCACTTCATTTCATTCATTTGATCTTCAATCACTGATTCCCTTTCTTCCAGTTGATCAAGTCAATTACTGAAGCTTGTGCATTTGTCACATAGTTCTCGTGTCATAGTTTTCATCTCTATCAGGTCGTTTACGGACTTCTCTGCATTAGTTATTCTAGTTATCCATTCGTCAAATCTTTCTTCAAGGTTTTTAGTTTCTTTGTGCTGGGTTCGTAGCTCCTCTTTTAGCTCTGAGAAGTCTGATCAACTGAAACCTTCTTCTCTCAACTCATCAAAGTCATTCTCCATTCAGCTTTGTTCCATTGCTGGCAAGGAGCTGTGTTCCTTTGGAGGGGGAGAGTCACTCTGATATTTTGAATTTTGAGCTTTTCTGCACTGCTTTTTCCCCAACTTTGTGGTTTTATCTACCTTTGGTCTTTGATGACGGTGATGTAGAGATGGGGTTTTGGTGTGGATGTCCTTTCTGTTTGTTAGTTTTCCTTCTAAGAGTCAGAACCCTCAGCTGCAGTTCTGTTGGAGTTTGCTTGAGGTCCACTCCAGTTAGGCTACTCCCAGTTAGGCTCTCCCAGTTAGGCTACTCAGGGGTCAGGGACCCACCTGAACAGGCAGTCTGTCTGTCTCAGATCTCAACCTCCATCCTGGGAGAATCACTACTTTCTTCAAAGCTGTCAGGCAGTGACATTTACATCTGCAGAGGTTTCTGCTGCTTTTTGTTTAGTTATGCCCTGTCCCCAGAGGTGGAGTCTACAGAGGCAGGCAGGCAGGTCTCCTTGAGCTGCGGTGGACTCCACCCAGCTGGACCTTCCTGGCCGCTTTGTTTACCTACTTAAGCCTCAGCAATGGTGGGCACCCCTCCCCCAGCCTCGCTGCTGCCTTGCTGTTAGATCTCAGACTGCTGTGCTAGCAATGAGAGAGGCTCTGTGGGCGTGGGTCCCTCTGAGCCAGGCACGGGATATAATCTCCTGATGTGCCTTTTGCTATGACCCTTGGTAAAGTGCAGTATTAGGGTGGGAGTGACCTGATTTTCCAGGTGTTGCATGTCACGGTTTCCCTTGGGTAGGAAAAGGCATTCCCTTCCCCCTTGTGATTCCCAGGTGAGGTGATGCCTTGCCCTGCTTCGGCTCTCACTCGTTGGACTGCATCCACTGTCCTGCACCAACTGTCAGACATGCCCCGGTGGGATGAACCCGGTACCTCAGTTGGAAATACAGAAATTACCTGTCTTCTGTGTCGCTCAGGCTGGGAGCTGGAGGCTGGAGCTCTTCCTATTTGGCCATCTTGGCGCCCCCTACTCAGAGCTGTTATTTATACATGAGTTCATTCAACAAACTGTCCTGCTGGTCTGGCCATGATAACCTGGTGTACCCAAGACACTATAATATATATGAGAAAAATAGTGAACAAATTTTAGAGTTGGGTTCAATAAAAGTCTTTTGTTCTCAATTACATTTTCCTCTTCCAAGCTTTTCTGAACACCTATGTCAGTTTTTCAAATCCAAGTCCTCTGCTCCTATTGATGTTTTTGGTAAAGGTAACAATTGTCTAGACCATATTACATGAGATGTAGATAAACAAATTTTGACAATTTTTCGCCAACTAAAACAGAAAATGGTTGACCCCATAAAAGATGAAGTAGAACATTTACAGTGTAACATTGTACTTTCTTATTGTATAAGTAAATTATGATCTGATACAGTGCACACATCAAATACGTGAATGAGTGCCTTTCTACACTCAAGCAGAGAATGTGACAAAAAATTGGGCTCTAGTGAAGCATCATATTGAAATGATCAAAAAGAATCCTGATGGGTTAAGAGAAGGACGGTCTGAGTTTTAATCTCAGATTCTCTATTTTCCAGCTATGTAAAGTGTAACTAACATAACCCCTGTCCTGTAAGTTTTATCAAAAAGCGAAGGAACAGGAAGAAATGAATCTGAAGGTGAAGGAGTGGAAGGAGGTAGGGGAAATTCTGGAACATAAAAGCACTGTTAAGTTAGGGTGGAGCTTAAAGAGAGATGGCAGTGGGGTGGCCTGGTGACCTGGTAGCAGCATGAGTATCTGGAACACCTTGGGGTATGCTAGTCGGTAAATAGAGAAAAAGATGGAGTGCCAAATGTTAGCTTCTACCGTGTGTGTGTGTGTGTGTGTGTGCACACGCATGCACAAGAGGTGACCTTGGATGGACTGGAACATTTCCTTGAGGGTGTAGTGTAAAACCCTTGCTACTCTGTAACCACTGGCACCTGTTTCTAGCCCACAAGCTGCTCTGCATGTGGAAATACACCTGCTTTTGAATTGCAGTGATGTTTTCTTGTAGATTTGGCCTTTTGTTTTCAGCAAGGAAGAGGAGGGAGAGAACAAGGACATTGTTTTCTTATGTAATTCCAAGTTCTGCTTCTGAGGCTTTTCCCATAGCTCAGCTTTGTCTATAAATACTCCAGCAAGCCAAGTACACACTATCAATTTTGTGTAGCTCTCACTAAGTCACTGAAGGGAAAGTAAAAGTGAGAAGAAAAAGAGGGAGAAAGGTCGGAAAAAGGACCCCAGGTCATATTTTAGTACACCAAGAGTGTACCTGATACATATTATAAAGACGTAGGTCTCATAGACCAAATCCTGGGAACAGGGTCAGGAGCTCAATTCAGGTATTCAAGATGGGGCACTCTCATGAGCTCTCTTTAAGTATAAATGCAGATTTGATTGCTTTGGGAAGAAATACCCAGGAATTCACTGAGGATGGTAGTCCGTTGTTACCTCTTTTTGTTTTCTTTCTGTGCTGAAGAGTTTGTTGCTTTTAAGTGAGACTTTAATATCCTAAGTCTGTGTTGAGTCATACTCACTTGGAAAAGCCATCTTTAACAAGGGAGGGATTTTAAGGACTAGCAGAAATGGAGTCCAAAACAAAAGAGCCACTCCCTATGAATAAGATAGCTTTGGCTCCTCTTCATCCGTGTCATGCATTGTTTCCAAAATACTCTTGGCTCCCCTGCTGGGAAACTTGTGCCTGTTCAGTGAATCTCTTTATGTTGATTTGCATGTCTAAGTAGGGACATCACAATCTGTATGACCTCATTGAAAGCCTTTTCTTCATTTACCTAAAGGGTGCATGCAGTGCATTTCTCAAACGAAAATATTAATTCAAAGGAATACACCAAATTATAAGAACAGATTATATATGTCTTAAATATATTTACTTCACTGGGACTGAAAACATGGTTATTCCCAGGACTCCATTTCTAGTTATTTTCCTCTTCCCTTCATGTTGCTCTAGAAAGCAACTAATTACAGATCACATACTCATTTATATGTGTAACTTGAGGAGAACTTTGAAAGGTATAGTCCAAATTTTATGAAAGTTGCATGGACTTTATTTCTGCACTAGAAAAGTTATCACCATCTATTTAAGAATCAGTCATTTATTGAAAGTACAGTTTTGCAGAGAAAAAGTAAAATAAAAAACATTTGTTTTACCTGCCTTTGTCCACTAGGATGAATAAAGTCTGTGAAACTATAAAATACACACAGGGCGATCTTTTTGTCCAACACAAACCAGACAGAAACCTGACACAAATACAAAAATTGTAGTTTTTAATAAGAGTGGTTCCTTCCATAAAGGCAGAAACTGCTTATTTCTGCTATAGTAAGAAAATAGGCAAAAGCCAAAAAGAAACTCCCAGATGCTTGAATCTCCACTGTAGGAGAGATTTTGCCCTCCCCACAACACAGGCTCCTGTGCTTCTCTACGTACATGCACATCCTTCATTCTGAGTGTAGGAGAGGAACAGAAGTATGCATGTCTAGGCATCTAATAAGATGGAACCGCAGGAAAAAGCTAATAAGAGAAAAACACCCAGAAGCGGAAAAGAACAGATTTCTTAGCTACTGGTAGTGAGTGGCAGGGAAAACCGAAAAATGCTCACTTTATTTTTTTAGAGGATTTACAATAAGATTTTATCTATCAAAGCAGGAAAGAAATATGTCCTCACTGTTGACTTTAGGTCATGACATGTAGACAAAAGGCTGAAATCCTGCAAAGGTACCAGATAATCTTTTTACACACCCAAATATATACTCAGACAACATCATAAGTGCTAACACATGCTGTATAAAACACAAGTGTAAGCAAAACTGATGTTATGACAGTTCAGGAAGGAATCCATGTAATTTCTAAGATGCTTTGCTAGTGTGTCTTCAGTTTGACTTCACTAGAGAATATTGCTGAATGCCCTGAAAGGGTACACCAAGCCTGTCTTCAGGAGTAGAACTTGAAAGTGATGATTCAATAGAACATGATTACATTCATTAAGAAAATCATTTTTTTTTTTTTTTGCACAATGCTATCACATGCTTTAACTTGAAAATAGATTTTGGATAAAATAAAGTGTTCAACTCTTAAGTGGGAGTATTCATGAGTAGAAGCTTACTGAATTATCACAAAGATAAATTACCCATTAAAGCCGCTATCCATGTCTCAGGAAAATAGAACCTTATTTAAATCTCAAGAACTTCTCTTGTGTTCTCTTCCAGTGGCTATTAAATATAGCTGGCATGTTGACTTGTAAGACTATGTTGATTTTTTTTGAATTTTCTATTCATAGAATGATATGGTTTGAATTGTTTGTAATTGACTTTTTTCACCTATCATTATGTTTGTAAGATTCATTTAGATTATTGCACATAATATTAGTTCATTCTTTCTTCCTGCTGATGATAATCCATCATCATCATTATGAAATCCAAATCAATTTCCTAGTTCTACAGTAGATGATCTTTTCAGTTATTTACAGTCTGCCTTTTACAACTATAGCTTCTGTAAACATTTGTACATATTTCTTGATATTCTATTGGCAATATCCTTTGAGGAAAATCTCTGGCCATAGACTACGTGTATATTCAACTTCAATGAACAATGTCAGAGTCTTTTAAAGTGACTGTTCCAATTTACTCTCTAACCAACAGCATATGCAAGTTCTATCCACACCAAAATATTTTATCAATTACTGAGTCAAGTGTGTGAAAATCACCAACTATGACTGCAGATGTGCCTCTCTTTTTATTTCTGAAAGTTCTGAGTTTACTTATTTTGTGACTATACTATTAGGAGCATGCAAATGTAGAATTATACATCTTTTAGTTGATTACTTTAGACTCATAAAAGTCCTTTTTGTCAATACCAATGTTTATTCTTTCAGGTATACTTTGTGCCATATAGTATAGCCATACAAGGTTTCTTTCAAGCTAGCTTTTGCCCGATACATTTTTTTCCCATCATTTTGTTTTCTTCAGTGAATTTAAATGAACTCTTTACTATGGTTTTCTATTGACTACCTTTTGTGTTCCTTTTGCTCTCTTTCATGACCTTCTTTTAGATTTAGTACTTTCAGTTTTTCCTTCCCTTCCCTCCACCTAGACATATGACTCTGAAGAACTCTTAGTATTTCAAGATTATACTTTCAGGGTTCATTTCTACAGTTTGTTACTAGTATTTCTGTGTGCGTTTGGGGTGCAAGTGTGCTTAAAATTTTATTTCTTTTAGCCCTTTAGCAGATGTTTTATGGCTAAAAGAAATACGTGAAGAGATAATTTTTTGAAACTGGTAGAACACATTAAGTCACAGATTTAAGAAGCATAAAGATCCTTAAGCAACATAAACACCAGAAAAGCTCATATATGTGTATATACATATATACACACTCACACATGCGTAAGTATGTGTATGTGTGTGTGAGTGAGTATGTGTGTTCTATCTACCTACCTACGTACCTACAGAGATGTACTTTAATATTTACTTTAATGAATTGGCTCATGTGTTGTGACTCAGTGCAAAAGGTTAGCAAGTCGAAGTCTGAGATCTTCAGGGCAAGTCAGCAGGCTAAAGACCTAGGAAAAAGCTGATGGTGCAGCTTGAGTTTGGAGGCAGAATTTCCTCTTCCTCTGGGGACCTCGTCTTTTTCTTTTACAGCCTTCAACTGATTGGATGATGCCTACAACATTATGGAAGGTAATCTGCTTTACTCCAAGTCCACTGATTTAACTCTTTACTGTATCTAAAAAATATCTTCACAGCAATATCTAGACTGGTGGTATTTGGCCAAATATATTGGTACTATAGCTTACCCAAAATGACACATAAAATTAACCATCACATATGATATGGTGCAATTGCTCATAAATCAGGTCAGAGCTATAGTTAAGAGAAGATATCTTGGGAGGCCGAGGCAGGTGGATTACAAGGTCAGGAGATCGAGACCATCCTGGCTAACACGGTGAAACCCTATCTCTACTAAAAATACAAAAAATTAGTCCGGCATGGTGGCGGGCACCTACTTGGGAGGTTGAGGCAGGAGAATGGCGTGAACCTGGGAGGCAGAGCTTGCAGTGAGCTGAGATTGCGCCACTACACTCCAGCCTGGGCAACTCCAGAAACAAACAACAAAACAAACAAACAAAAATGAAAAACTCTGCTTCCCCAATAAATTATTACATTTTTCTAAAGTATTACAATTGGTACTTGGTTATGCTTATGGATTTTTGATTTTTAATTTATTTTAGTTTCAGGGGATACATGTTCAGGTTTGTAATCTAGGTAAATTGCACTTCCTTGGGGATTGGTGTACTGATTATTTTGTCACTCAAGTAATAAGCATAGTGCCCGACAGATAGTTTTTAGATCCTTTCTCTCCTCCACCCTTTACCCTCAAGTAGGCCCCAATATCTATTTTTCCTTTATTTGTGTTCATGTGTACTCAATGTTTAGCTTCTAATTATAAGTGAGAACATGCATTATTTGGTTTTCTGTTGACTTGAGATAATGGCCTCCAGCTCCATGCATGCTGCTGCTGCAAAAAACATTATCTCATACTTTTTTATGGGCACATAGTATGTCATGGTGTATATGACCAAATTTTCTTGATCCAGTCTACACTTGATGGGCATTTAGGTTGATTCCACATCTTTGCTGTTGTGAATGGTACTGTGATGAACATACATAAGGATGTATCTTTACGGTAGAGCAATAAGAGATCTTTAAGGGAGTGCTCAATATGAAAACAAAAGACTGTTACTGGCCACCACAAAAACACACTTAACTACATAGACATTCTATGAAACTTAACTACACGCTTCTCTGAAAATATTGTCAAACTATCTTAATCAAACCATTTACCTTAAACAAAAGTATAGGCAATAGAAATTTTTACCCTGGCACAATAGACATAATACCTTAAGGGAAAGATGAAAGAACTGTATCAAGCACTAAAAAGCAAAGACAAGCCCTTATACCTTCCTTCTGCATAATGTATTAACCAGAAATAACTTTACACAGAGAACTATAGCAAGTTCCCCGAAACCAGCCAAGCTACCCAAGAACAGCTGAAAGAGCACACTCACCTATGTGGCAAAATAGTGGAAAGATTCATGAGTAGAAGTGATAAGCCTAAGGAGCCTGGTGATAGCTGGTTGTCCAAGATAGACTCTTAGTTCAACTTGAAGCTCACCCACAGAATTACTTAATCTACCTGTAAGTTTAACTGTTAGTCTAAAGAGGGACAGATCTTTAGACCCTAGGAAACAACCTTCCTACAGAGAATAAAAAATACTACCACCACAGTTGGCCCAAAAGCAGCCAACAATTAAGAAAGTGTTTAAGCTTAACGTCTAACTATCTTAAATTCTAATCACTCTACCGAATTCCTAACATCACATTGGACTAATCTATTACTTAATAGAAGCAATAATGTTAGTATAAGTAACGTGAAGACGTTCTCCATTGCATAAGCTTACATCAGACCAGAATAATCCACTGACAGTTAACAGCCTAATATTAATAAACAATATAATAAACACCCTATTATTTACACTGTTAACCCAACACAGGTATGCTGTAAGGAAAGATTACAAAAAGTAAAAGGAACTTGGCAAATCACACCCCACCTGTTTACCAAAAGCATACCTCTAGCATTACCAGTATTTGAGGCACTGCCTGCCCAGTGACATTTGTTCAATGGCCGCAGTATCCTGACCGTGCAAAAGTAACATAATCACTTGTTCCCTAAATAGGGACTTGTGTGAATGGCTGCAGGAGGGTTCGGCTGTCTCTTACTTTTAATCAGTGAAATTGACCTATCCATGAAGAGGCAGATATAAACAAATAAGACAAGAAGATCCTGCAGAGCTTTCATTCATTAATGCAAATTAAAACTTAAACAAGCCTACAGGCTATAGCCTACTATTCCTGCATTAAAAATTTTGGTTGGGGTGACCTTGGAGCATAATTCAACCTCTGAGCAACCTACACTAAGACCACACTAGTCTAGGTGAGTTAATACATATTGACCCAATAATTTGATCAACAGAATAAGGTACCCTAGGGATAACGGCACAATCCATTCTAGAGTTCACATTGACAATAGGGTTTATGACCTTGATGTTAAATCAGGACATCCTAATAGTGTAGCCACTATTAAGGGTTCGTTTGTTCAATGATTAAAGTCGATTAACATGATCTGAGTTCAGACCAGTATAATCCAGGTTGGTTTCTGTCTATTTAACATTTCTCCTAGCATGAAAAGACAAGAGAAATAGGGTCCCTTTCATAAAGTGCCCTCGCTCCATAGAGGAGGCTATCTCATTCTAAAAAAATCATCACACACCCTACCCACGAACAGGGTTTGTTAAGATGGCAGAGCCCAGCAATTGGACAAATCTTAAAACTTTGTAATCAGAAGTTGAACCCCTCTTCTTAACTACAAGCTATAATTAACCTTCTCCTACTCATTATCCCCACTCTTATCACTAAAGCATTCCTTACGCTCATCAAATGAGAAATCTTAGGCTACATACAACTATGCAAAGGACCCAACATTGTAGGTCCCTATGGGCTGCTTCAACCATTTGCTGATGGAATAAAGAACAACAAAGAACTCTTACAGCCCTCACCATCTACTATTATTCTTTATATTATTGCTCCAACAATAGCCCTTTCTATTGCTCTCCTCTTATGAACCCCCTCCCTATACCAGATCATCTAATTAATTTTAATATAGGCCTCCTATTTATGCTAGCCACATCAAGCCTAACCATCTACTCTATTCTATGATCAGGATGAGCATCTAATTCAAAATATGCACTAATCCATGCATTATGAGCTATGGCCCAGACAATTTCATATGAGGTCACCCTAGCCATTATCCTATTATCAGTCCTACTGATAAGTGGCTCATTTAACTTACATACACTTATCACAATACAATAATTCTTATGACTGCTCCTACCATCATGGCATCTAGCCATAATATGATTTATCTCCACACTTCTATGAAAATGCTTCCATGAAAGCTGTTAACACTGTAAAGGAGCTACACAATAAAGTCTGCTTAATAACCAGGTAACAACATAATAACAGAATCAAATCCACACATATCAATATTAACCTTGAATGTAAATAAGCTAAGTGCACCAATGAAAAGGCATAGAATGGCAAGCTGGATAAAGAAGCAAGAGCAAAATGTGTGCTGTCTTCAAGAGACCCATCTTACCTGCAATTACACCTATAGGCTCAAAGTAAAGGATAAAGACAAGTCTACCAAGCAAATGAAAAACAAATAAAAGCAGGAGCTGCTATTCTAATTTCAGACAAAACAGACTTTAAACCAACAACAATCAAAAAAGATAAAGAACAGCATTACATATGGTAAAGAGTTCAATTCAATAAGAATACTTAATTATCCCCAAAACTGAGTGTAAAAGGAATATACCTTAACATACTAAAAGCAATATGTGACAGACTCACAGGTAACATCATACTGAATGGGGAAAAACTAAAATCTTTCCTCTTAGATTTGGAACACAACAAGGATGTCCACTTTCACTACTATAATTTAATGTAGTACTGAATGTCTAGCTGGAGCAATTAGACAAGAGGAGTAAATAAATGGAAAATATCTAATAATCTGATTTAAAAATGGGAAAACAAGTTTGAATAGACATTTCTCAGAAGAAGATATACAAATGACAAACAGGGCTATGAAAAAGTGCTCACCATCATTGATCATCAGAGAAATGCAAATGAAAACTACATTGAGATATCACCTCATCACAATTAAGATGGTTTTTATCCAAAAGTCAGGCAATAGTAAATGCAGGCAAGGATGTGGAGAAAAGGGAACCCTTGCACATTGTTGGGGGGAATGTAAATTAGTACAAACACTTTGGAGAAAAATTTGGAAGTTTATCAAAAATCTGAAAATAGAGGTACTTTATGATTCAGCCATTGCACTCCTAGTTATATACCCACAACAAAAGAAATCAGTATATCAAAATGATATCTGCACTCCCATGTTTATTGCAGCATTATTCACAATAGTCATGATTTGGAAGCAACCCAAGTGTTCATGAACAGATGAATGGATAAAGAAAATGTGGTATGTATACACAATGCAGTACTATTTAGCCATAAAAATTATGAGATTCTGTCATTTGCAACACAATGGATGGATGAAACTAGGTAATTATGTTAAGTGAAATAAGCCAGACACAGAAAAAAAACTTCACATATTCTCACTTATTTGTGGGAACTAAAAATTAAAACAATTGAATTAATGGGGATAGAGAGTAGAAGGATGGTTACCAGAGGCTGGGAAGGGTGGGGAACAGGGCGACAGTGAGTTGGGGATGGTTAATGGATACAAAATATAGAAAGAATGAATAAAATCTAATACTTGTGGATGGCATCCTGAGCAAGATGGCTGAATAGGAACAGCTCCATCCTCCAGCTCCCAGCGTGAGTGAAATAGAAGACAGGTGATTTCTCCATTTTCAACTGAGGTGCAGACCAACACCTCATACCTCACACAGCTGGGCACACCTCTGAGATGAAGTTTCCAGAGCAAGAATCAGAGAGCAACACTCGCTGTTCAGCAATATTCTATCTTCTGCAGCCTCTGCTGCTGATACCCAGGCAAACAGGGTCTGGAGTGGACCTCAGGCAAACCCCAATAGACCTGCATCTGAGGGTTCTGACTGTTAGAAGGAAAACTAACAAACAGAAAGGACACCCACACCAAAACCCCATCAGTACGTCACCAGCATCAAAGACTAAAGGCAGATAAAACCACAAAGGTGGGGAAAAAGCAGGGGAGAAAAGCTGGAAATTCAAAAAATCAGAGCGCATTTCCCCCTCCAAAGGAATGAAGATCATCACCAGCAATGGATCAAAGCTGGACGGAGAATGACTTTGACGAGTTGAGAGAAGAAGGCTTCAGTCAAACAAATTTCTCAGTGCTAAAGGAGGAACTATGTACCCAGCACAAAGAAACTAAAAATCTTGAAAAAAGAATGGAAGAATGGATAACTAGAATAATCAATGCAGAGAAGGCCATAAACAAACTGACAGAGATGAAAACCATGACATGAGAATTATGTGACAAATGCACAAGCTTCAGTAACCGACTCGATCAACTGGAAGAAAGAGTATCAATGTTTGAAGATCAAGTGAATGAAATGAAGCAAGAAGAGAAGTCTAGAGAAAAAAGAGGAAAAAGAAAGGAGCAAAGCCTCCAAGAAGTATGAGATCATGTGAAAAGAAAAAATCTATGTCTGATCGGTGTGCCTGAAAGTGAGGGGGAAAATGAAACCAAGTTGGAAAACACTCTGCAGGATATCATCCAGGAGAACTTCCCCAACCTAGAAAGGCAGGCCAACATTCAAATTCAGGAAATACAGAGAATGCCTCAAAGATACTCCTGGAGAAGAGCAACTCCAAACACATAATTGTGAGATTCACCAAAGTTGAAATGAAGTAAAAAATGTTAAGGGCGGCCAGAGAGAAAGGTCGGGTTACCCACAAAGGGAAGCCCATCAGACTAACATCAGATCTCTCAGTAGAAATGCTACAAGCCAGAAGAGAGTGGGGGCCAATATTCAACATTCTTAAAGAAAAGAATTTGCAACCCAGACTTTCAAATCCAGGCAAACTAAGTTTCATAAGTGAAGGAGACATAAAATCCTTTACAGACAAGCAAATGCTTAGAGATTTTGTCACCACCAGGCATGCCCTACAAGAGACCCTTAAGGAAGCACTAAACATGGAAAGGAACAACCAGTACAAGCAATTGCAAAAACATGCCAAAATGTAAAGACGATCGATGCTAAGTAGAAACTGCCTCAACTAACAAGTAAAATAACCAACTAATATCACAATGACAGGATCAAGTTCACACATAACAATATTAACCTTAAATGTAAATGGACTAAATGCTCCAATTAAAAGGCATGGACTGGCAAATTGGATAAAGAATCAAGACCCACCAGTTTGCTGTATTCAGGAGACCCATCTCACATGCAGAGACACACATAGGCTCAAAATAAAGAGATGGAAGAAGAGCTACCAAGCAAATGGAAAACAACAAAAAGCAGGGGTTGCAATCCTAGTCTCAGATAAAACAGACTATAAACCATCAAAGATCAAAAGAGACAAAGAAGGCCATTACATAATGGTAAAGGGATCAATTCAACAGGAAGCGTTAACTATCCTAAATATATATGCACCCAATACAGGAGCACCCAGATTCATAAAGCAAGTCGTTAGAGAATTACAAAGAGACTTAGACTTCCATACAATAATAATAGGAGACATCAACACCCCACTGTCAACATTCGACAGATCAATGAGACAGAAAGTTAACAAGAATATCCAGGAATTGAATTCAACTCTGCACCAAGCGGACCTAATAGACATCTACAGAATTCTCCACTCCAAATCAACAGAATATACATTCTTCTCAGCACCACCTCGCACTTATTCCAAAATTGACCACATAGTTGGAAGTAAAGCACTCTTCAGCAAATGTACAAAAACAGAAATTTTAACAAACTGTTTCTCAGACCACAGTGCAATCACACTAGAACTCAGGACTGAGAAAATCAAAACCGCTCAACTACATGGAAACTGAACAACTTGCTTCTGAATGAATACTGGGTACATAATGATACGAAGGTAGAAATAAACATGTTCTTTGAAATCAATGAGAACAAACATACAACATACCAGAATCTCTGGGACACATTTAAAGCAGTGTGTAGAGGGAAATTTATAGCACTAAATGCCCACAAGAGAAAGCAGGAAAGATCAAAAATTGACACCCTAACATCACAATTAAAAGAACTAGAGAAGCAAGAGCAAACACATTCAAAAGCTAGCAGAAGGCAAGAAATAACTAAGATCAGAGCAGAACTGAAGGAGATAGAGACACATAAAACCTTTCAAAAAATCAATGTATCCAGGAGCTGGTTTTTTGAAAAGATCCACAAAATTGATAGACCACTAGCAAGACTAATAAAGAAGAAAAGAGAGAAGAATCAAATAGATACAATAAAAAATGATAAATGGGATATCACCACTGACCCCACAGAAACACAAACTATCATCAGAGAATATTATAAATACCACTACACAAATAAACTAGAAAACCTAGAAGAAATGGATAATTTCTTGGACACTTACACTCTCCCAAGACTAAACCAGGAAGTTGAATCCCTGAATAGACAAATAGCAGACTCTGAAATTGAGGCAATAATTAACAGCCTACCAACCAAAAAAAGGCAGGACCAGATGGATTCACAGCCAAATTCTACCAGAAGTACAAGGAGGAGCTGTTACCATTCCTTCTGAAACTATTCCAAACAATAGAAAAAGAGGGAATCCTCCCTCACTCATTTTATGAGGCCAACATCATCCTGATACCAAAGCCTGGCAGAGACACAACAAAAAAAGAGAATTTTAGACCAGTATCCCTGATGAACATGGATGCAAAAATCCTCAATAAAATACTGGCACACCGAATCCAGCAGCACATGAAAAAGCTTATCCACCATGATCAAGTGGGCTTCATCCTTGGGATGCAAGGCTGGTTCAACATACGCGAATCAATAAACATAATCCAGCATATAAACAGAACCAAAGACAAAAACCAAATTATTATCTCAATAGATGCAGAAAAGGCCTTTGACAAAATTCAACATGCTAAAAACTCTCAATAAATTTGATATTGATGGAACATATCTCAAAATAATAAGAGCTATTTATGACAAACCCACAGCCAATATCATACCAAATGGGCAAAAACTGGATGCATTCCCTTTGAAAACTGGCACTAGACATGGATGTCATCTCTCACCACTCCTATTCAACATAGTGTTGGAGGTTCTGGCTACGGCAATCAGGCAAGAGAAAGAAATAAAGTGTATTTAGTTAGGAAAAGAAGAAGTCAAATTGTCTCTGTTTGCAGATGACATGATTGTATATAAAGAAAACCCCATAATCTCAGCCCAAAATCTCCTTAAGCTGATAAGCAACTTCAGCAAAGTCTCAGGATACAAAATCAATGTGCAAAAATCACAAGCATTCTTATCCACCAACAAGACAAACAGAGAGGCAAATCGTGAATGACCTCCCATTCACAATAGCTTCAAAGAGTATAAAATACCTAGAAATCCAACTTACAAGGGATGTGAAGGACCTCTTCAAGGAGAACTACAAACCACTGCTCAGTGAAATAAAAGAGGACACAAACAAATGGAAGAACATTCCATGCTCATGGATAGGAAGAATCAATATTGTGAAAATGGCCATATTGCTCAAGGTATTTTATAGATTTAATGTCATCCCCATCAAGCTACCAATGACTTTCTTCACAGAATTGGAAAAAAACTGCTTTAAAATTCATATGGATCCAAAAAAGAGCCCGCATTGCCAAGACAATCCTAAGTCAAAAGAACAAAGCTGGAGGCATCATGCTACCTGACTTCAAACTACACTACGAGGCTACAGTAACCAATACAGCATGATACTGGTATCAAAACAGAGATATAGACCAATGGAACAGAACAGAGCCCTGAGAAATAATACCACATATCTACAGCCATCAGATCTTTGACAAACCTGACAAAAACAAGAAATGGGGAATGGATACCCTATATAGTAAATGGTGCTGGGAAAATCGGCTAACTGCAAGTAGAAAGCTGAAACTGGATCCTTTCCTTACTCCTTATACGAAAATTAATTCAAGATGGATTAGAGACTTAAACATTAGACCTAAAACCATAAAAACCCTAGAAGAAAACCTAGGTAATACCATTCAGGACATAGGCATGCACAAGGACTTCCTGTCTAAAACACCAAACGCAATGGCAACAGAAGCAAAAATTGACAAATGGGATCTAATTAAACTAAAGAGCTTCTGCACAGCAAAAGAAACTACCATCAGAGTGAACAGGCAACCTATAGAATGGGAGAGAATTTTTGCAATCTACTCATCTGACAAAGGGCTAATATCCAGAACCTACAAAGAACTAAAACAAATTTACAAGAAAAAAAGAAACAACCCCATCAAAAAGTGAGCAAAGGATATGAACAGACACTTCTCAAAAGAAGACATGTATGCAGCCAACACACACATGAAAAAATGCTCATCATCACTGGCCATCAGAGAAATGCAAATCAAAACCACAATGAAATACCATCTCACACCAGTTAGAATGGCAATCATTAAAAAGTCAGGAAACAACAGGTGCTGGAGAGGATGTGGAGAAATAGGAACACTTTTATACTGTTGGTGGGATTGTAAACTAGTTCAACCATTGTGGAAAACAGTATGGCGATTCCTCAAGGATCTAGAACTAGAAATACCATATGACTCAGGCATCCCATTACTGGGGATATACCCAAAGGATTATAAATCATGCTGCTATAAAGACACATGCACACGTATGTTTATTGCGGCACTATTTATAATAGCAAAGACTTGGAATCAACCCAGATGTCCATCAGTGACAGACTGGATTAAGAAAATGTGGCACATATACACCATGGAATACTATGCAGCCATAAAAAAGGATGAGTTCGTGTCCTTTGTAGGGACATGGATGCAACTGGAAACCATTATTCTCAGCAAACTATCACAAGAACAGAAAACCAAACACCACATGTTCTCACTCATAGGTGGGAATTGAACAATGAGATCACTTGGACATGGGAAGGAGAACATCACACACTGGGACCTATTGTGGGAAGGGGTAGGGGGGAGGGATTGCATTGGGAGTTATACCTGATGTAAATGACGAGTTGATGGGTGCTGTCGAGTTGATGGGTGCAGCACACCAACAGGGCATATGTATACATATGTAACAAACCTGCACATTGTGCACAGGTACCCTAGAACTTAAAGTATAATAATAAAAAAATAAAAAAAAAAAACTAATAAAAACACATGGACACAGGGAGGGGAAAACACACACTGAGGCCTGTGGGGGTGGGGGGAGAGGGAGAGTATTGGGAATAACTAATGGATGCTGGGCTTAATACCTAGATTATAGGTTGATTTATGCAGCAAATCACCATGGCACACATTTACCTATGTAACAAACCTGCATATCCTGCACATGTACACTAGACCTTAAAATAAAAGTTGAAGAGAAAAAAAGAAATTGTAAATGTAAATGTAAATGAAAAGGTAAAAATAAACATCCAGATCGCAGTGTCTAGAACCTAAAAAAAAAAAAAAAAAAAAAAAAAAACGCCCTATACTTGATAGCATAAAAGGGAGACTATACTCAATAATAATTTAATCATACATTTAAAAACAACTAAGAGATGTAATTGGATTTTTTGTAATACAAAGGATAAATGCTTGAGGGTTTGGATATGCAATTTTCCATGATGTGATTATTATGCATTTCATGCCTGTACCAAAATAAGTCATGTATCCCATAAATACATATGCCTACTATGTACTCACAATATTTTAAAATAAAACATATATATGTATATATATGAAAATAAATATACATGAAGCCAACACAGGAGCACCCAGATTCATAAAACAAGTTCTTAGAGACCTATGAAGAGACTCAGATAACCACACAATAACAGTGGGAGACTTCAACATGTCACTGTGTGAGACAAAAGTGCCAAGTATTAGACAGATCATCAAGGCAGAACACTAACAAAGATATTTGGGATCTGGATTAAACACTTGGGTAAATAGACCTAACAGACATCTACAAAACTCTCCACCTCCAAACAACAGAATATACTTTCTTCTCTTCCGCATATGGCACATACTCTAGAATTGACTACACAATTGGCCATAAAACAATTCTCAGCAAATTTAAGAAAGTCAAATCATACCAACTACACTCTGAGACCATAGCACAACAAAGACAAAAATCAATACTAAGAAGATTACTCAAAACCATAAAATTAAGTGGAAATTAAACAACGTACTTCTGAATGACTTCTGTGTAAACAATGAATGAAATTAAGGCAGAATCCAAGAATTCCTTGAAACTAAAGAAAACAAAGATACAACATATCAGAATACCTGGGAAACAGTTATAGCCGCCTTAAAAGGAAAGTTTATAGTACTACACGTGCACATCAAAAAGATAGAAAGGTCACAAGTTAACAACTTAGCATCACATTTAATTTTTAATTTTTATTTTTTAGGGGGGCAGGGGGTGGAAGATGGTGCACACACACTAGTGCCTGGCCACATGCCTCCCTAACATCACATTTAGAGGAAATAGCGAAACAAGAGCATCAACTCCAAAGCTAGCAGAAGAAAAGAAATAACCAATTTAGAGCTGAACAGAATAAAACTGAGACACAAGAAACTAGATAAAAGATCGACAAAATCAGAAGTTTGTATTTTGAAGAATAAATAAGATTGATAGACTGTTAGCTAGACTAATAATGCATATAGCTCTTAAGGGCAGAAAGGCTCATATTGAGTTTTGCTTATGATTATTTATAATCTATATACATTTTAGTATTGTTAGCTAATATGGAAATATTAAAATGTATACAATAATACACTATAGTGAACACCTGGCACTCTCTCAAAATTGCTTTTGAGTCAGTGAACTCATTACTCAGCTTGTAGAAATATTTGTTCCTGATGCTCACAGTTGTGTCTCTCATTGGAAAGTTGTTCTCAACTTCAGAACTGCTTCACTCAAGCATGATCTTTCCTAAGTGACAACAATGGCCAGTCACTGTCAGTGACCCCCTTATGACAATTTAACAAAATTCTGAGGGGCAGTTCTAGCTATAGCTACAAAGTTCCCCATAGGAATCCCTAATGTTAAATTTGAAGATGCCCCAGAGGTCAACCTTTTCCCTTGTCTAATCCTGCCTTCCTCTACTCCTTATATTTCTCCAGAGCGCTTTCTAACAAATTTATTGCACTTGTCTTAGCCATGTAATCCTGGGAAGCAGGAATTTGTATGCAAAAGTTTTTATTGATGAGTGTCCTCAGTAACAATACCTTTAGGGAAGTAAGAGTGGAGGAAAAAGTTGAACTGTGATGCAATTGCAATTAAAGCTTTATCTAATTCCAGGGAGTTCAGATCTGGGATAGCCTTTTAAAGTCTTACTGAATCAAGGCAAGGGATCTAGGCCCTTGTACCTTCACCTAGAGCACTCACAGAATGTAGGCTGCCCCTGACAAAGGCCCATAGATTTGGGTGAGGCAGCTCTTTTCAGCAGAAGGAAAATCTTGGGAAAAGACTTCCCTTTGAGTCATCAGCGGGCAACACTCTTGGCAATTAGGGCAACGGGTGCCTTGGTCTGTAAGCAAGGATCCAGGTAGCAGACACAGTGTCCATTATAGCAAATTCTCTGTCTCAGATTCAGATTCCTGATTTCAGAAGTGATTCTAAGTAGCAAACTCTGAAATATAATTTTGGGCCTGGCTGCTGGACAGTAAAGAGCCTTACTTTTAATAGATAGTGCATGGATAACTACTATTGTGCAGAAGTCAAACTCTTTAGACTTCCACTAATGTAAACCTTCTCTGAGGGAGAATCTTAGTGAAAGGAGATGTTCTGTCTGTTGAAATATATCCACAGTAAAGGAAATGATGCATATGAGGATTTGGGAGGTTGGTAGCTATTACTAAGTACCAACGATTTGCTAAAAGAGATAATGTCAGATTGGGGAAGTTAATTACTAATTTAGACAAAATATGAAAGTCAGAAGATGTTCTTGATGTGAGTTTTGTATAGCTAAAAGGCAAGCAGGGCAGAAAAGCAGGCTCAGGATTTAATTTGAGGAGTAATAAAGCTTCAGAGAAAGGCTGACCATGTCTCATATGCCAATGTGAGTGCCCAAATAGGGAAATACTGAGATACTGAGACTTGAGACTGAAATACCTGGGTATATGCAACTCAAAATCTTGAACTCCCACATTCCCTTAAACCTACTGGATGTGATAAAATCATCTACCTCCCCTTATCAAAGCATATACCTCCTTGGAAAGAAAACAACAAACAAAGCAAAACATAGCACATCTTAGATACAGATCATGCAGAAGTCGCAAATGAGGCAGGTGCCTTTATGACAATTCCTGTCCCTATCTCAAGATCTACCTTTAAAGCCTTGGATTCTGAGAATGCTGGATTACATGGTACAGAATACAAAACTGGAGAAGGTAGAGTTCATAAATATAGAGCACTCTCCAATTTTACAGGATTTATTACCCCAGGAAGAGCCTAGGAGACATTGTCAACACACTGGTGAGACAGACTGTGGAATACTGGAGACAGTGATAGCTCACACAAAGTGAAGAAGAAATATCAGAAATGCCATGGCACATGATGAATAAAACAACCAAAAGGTAGAAAAAATGGGTATGTCAGAATACAACAAATCAGGAAATTCCACCAGTTAACTATTTTCTTGGGAAAGGCCAGAGGAAACTCCATTCTCCAAAACAATAAGAAATATGACAGTAAAAGAAACACGAATGTCATTGAGATATTCAGTTGTGGTTTTCTACTGGAGTCCAGGGCTGCTGGGAGGCAATATTATCAAGAGTTGTGTAACTTGAGTCAAAGGGGATGAAATAACAGATGCCAGGAGCTGGTACTTAACTGTCAGAAAAAAAGTTTGGTAAAATCAATGGTAATACATGGTGTCTTTGTTTGTTTTGTGCTGCTATAACAGAATACAACAGAATAGGTAATTTATAATAAATGTAAATTTACTGGCTTATGGTTTATTGGCTTATGGTTCTGGAGTCTGGGAAGTCCAAGACTGAGGAGCTGGCATTTGTTGAGGGCCTTCCTGTTGCATCTTCCCATGGCAGAAGGCAAAAGTGTGAAAGAGAGCCTGAGAGACAGGGAGCAAGAAGGGACCAAACTCATCTTCTTGTAAGGAAACCACTCCCTAAATAACAAACCCACTCTGATGATAACAGAATCAATCCATTTATAAGGGTAGTGCACCCATGACCCAATCACCTCCCATTAGGCTCTACATTCCAACACTGCTGCATTGGGGATTACATTTCCAACACAGAAATGTTGGGGAGCATACCCAAACTGTAGCAGATAGTAAGGTTGGGGTTGCAGCCAGAGGAACCCAGGCCCAAGGAAACTATGGAGATAACTAAGTGAACTTATAGTCCTTAGGGGAAAGATAATGGGCATTCAAAAAAGATATTATTGTTCTTATCTGGTATATAAGCCTGGGTATATATATCCCATCCTAACAACAGGTGAAAAACTGAACACAATGAAAAATCAACAACCCTTTCTAGATCTTTTAGAGAAGTGAGATTACAGGACCAATCTCTGCTTCTCAAATTGAAGAAACGGAGAGGTGAGCACAGAGAATCATAATCTACTGGGACAGAAATCCATGAGCAGGAGCCACTGCAGGAATTAGTACTGGGGTAGGAAACCCTAAGCTGTAATTGGCAAATTGCTGGAGGCTCAGAGATAATAAGTTTCAGAGTCAAAAACTCCAAAAGTGTCCAGTCTAAGAAGGACCGTCACACTTTTGCAACTCTTATTTCCAGAAGCACTATCAGGGCCTCACAATGAATATCAGTTAAAAATTTCCTTATGCTTTTGCCAGGGAAAGGAGAAAAAAAATCAGTATGAATATATCATCGTTTATTCTGTTATTATCAAGACCTGCCCTTAAGGTAAACTATTTTACCAAAGTCTAAATTATTGGGATTTTATCAGCGCCTAGTCAACTTGGGGAAGGTAAATACGTAATTCCAGCCTGTTTGAGCTTCCATATGACAGAAAGTAAATAGTTAACTTCCACTCCTTTAGACTTCCACACGGGAGAAGGGAAATACTCAATTCCAGTATCTCTGGATAGGAAATCTATCCAGATTTCCAGATCCTATCCAGATCTGGATAGGATATCTCTGGAGAGGAAATAACTAACCTTAGCCAACTCTAACCATGCTGTCCCACATAAGGTGGGGTGGTGAGAGCTGAGAGGCACTAGCGAAGTTCCCTGTGCTTCAATGTGGGCTCACTTCAAAGACCCACTGAAGCTTCCTCTGGGTGAGCTGAGGCCTCAGTTATAACCAAGTTGTTGGTCACTTTCTTCCTCTGCCCCATCCTGCCATCTTCACTTCTCCAAAGAGCCCTTCCTTGAAAACCTGTAAAGGCAACTTTGTGTTACCAAGAAATTCAACCTAACACACACACACACACACACACACACACACACACAGGTACTAATTATCCACTTGTATCCATTTGTATGCATTTATCTCAGCTAATTTGGACATGGTGCTAAGTAAGGTAAAAGTTGATGATAGACTCTTCATTGGTAAAAGTAGAAGTGAGTATTGGAAGTAATGAACTATTAGGTTTTTGTCAACACAGTACTAAGTCTAGTATACTTCACTGACCTTAATGTTCATAAACTAATTAGTTTATAAACTTTTTTCTGATAGAAAATTTGATATAATATAGAATATGGTTCCATAAGAAATGCATCTGCCCCAAGTGATTGATCTAAGATATATGTGTGTTTTATGGCACAGGAATTGGAGAAATAGTATTTATAGCTCAATAACAAACACTGAAAAACAGTAAATTTGATTTCCCACCATTAATGGGTCAGTAAGGCCATTCAGCTAAAAGAATCACCTTGCCATTAATTACATCCCTTGGATCTCCATGTTCACAGTTTTAGCATATTCTGTAAACCTAATAGTTCATAGTTCATTACTTCACTGCTTGTATTACTGATTACAGAGCATACCCCTTCAAATATAAATAAAAGTATATTTCCCCTGCTTTTCAGCTTATTTTCCTTTATTTATTTTGTTAAGGCTACTATCCAAGGATTTCTTCCCAATACTAAATATGTTATTCCTGGTTTTCAAAACTGCCTTTTTTCAGAATACTCAATTTTAAAAGGCAATTTACACTATTTTTCTGATCTTGCCGCCTTTTGTAACCATTTCCAAGTTAATGACTCCACTGAATTTGTTAATATACTTGCCTTTCTCTAATCCTGCCAGCATATATGACTGCTGTGAATGCAGCACATGCACAGGCCTCAAACTATGCCATTATCTCAGTTTATGAGCACAGCACTGCATGTTTAATATTGGTCAGTTTAAACTAACTACAGTCCATGACTCACTTAACAACAAATACCTTCTGAGAAATGTGTTGTTAGGAACTTCTGTTCTTGTGCAAATATCCTAGAATGCATCTACACAAACCTAGATGGTATAGCCTCCTACACATCTAGGCTATATGGTATAGCCTGTAGCTCCTAGGGTACACGCTTGTACAGCATGTTACTGTACTGAATACTGCTGGCAATTGGAGTACAATGGTAAGTGTTTCTGTATCTAAACATAGGAAAGGTACAGTAAAGATACATTATAAAAGCTCTAGCTGGGTGCAGTGGCTCACACCTATAATCCCAGCACTTTGGGAGGCTGAGGCAGGCGGATCACTTGAGATCAGGAGTTTGAGATCAGCCTGGCCAACATGGTGAAACTCTGTCTCTACTAAAAATACAAAAATGAGGCAGGTGTGGTGGCACGCGCCTATAATCCCAGCTACTCCTTGGGCAACAGAGTGAGATTCTGTCTCAAAAAAAAAAAAAGAAAGAAAGAAAAAAAAATCCATTATAATCCTACAAGACCGCCATAGTACATCTCTGACTAAATATCAAATGTCATTATGTAGTGCATGACTATTGGCAAAATTCTGCAAATATGCATAAACCAAGTTTTGCAGAGAAATATCCACTTGAAAAAGAATTATTATTGTTTACATAAAAGTTACGGGGCCCAATGAATCCTTGAAAATAAAAAGATATCCATACTTGGGGTGTTGATTTGCTAATGAAGAGATACCATTCAAATGTGTAGTACAGTACTTGCTGATAATTTCCTGATTTTTTATTACAGTAACATTGTAAAATGGCAAGTGGTAAAGTGGGAAAGATAGTTGAACATTGTATCAAAACAGGAAATTAATTTTTAAAATGCTGTATGATTAAAAGTTTTTTATGTAATAATATTTTACATGTTGCCCAAAGATAGGAATTACTGGTTTGTTGTATGTTTGTTTGTTTGTTTGTTTGGTTTGGCATTTAAGGTAAGTGATGGATGTAATTGAGAGCTATTAGAACATTCTATCATTCCTTGGAAAAGAATAGCTGTTAGAAAAAAATATAATCACGAAAGTATAATATTTTGTTACTTAAAGATCAAAGATTACAGCATCCACTATTTATATACCCCGTTATTGGATGTAACTCAATAAAATATGAGTTACTGACAATAACAGGTTTATTAGATATGTACTGTTCCCTAAAAAATTATCCCACAACAATAGTCTTCATGTTACAGTTTAGTGGGTCAGGTGCCCAGGTGTAGGTTAGCCAGGTGCCTCTGAATCTCATGAGCCTGCAACCAACATTGTCAACCAGGTCGCTCATCATCTTAAGGCTGGACTGGGGGGGATGCTCCACTTCTAGCTTCCTCATGTGACTATTGATGGCCTCGGGTCCTCACTGACTGTTGGCTAGAGAGCTCTGGTCCTTGTCACATGGGGTCCTTGTCACTCTGCTCTCCACAAGGTGGCTCAAAACATGGAAACTGGCTTTTCTCATAAGCCAGTGAGAAAGCAAGATAGGGAAAGACAGACAGATATCACAATGTGTTCATAAGCTAATCTCCAAAGTGATACCCTAGCACTCTTGCCATATTCACGAGGTCCACCACACATTTAAGAAGAGGAATTACACAAGGCCATGAGTACCAGGAAGCGAATATTATTTGGGGCCATTTCAGAGGCTGCTCATCACAGCAGGGCATTGCTGAAAGTCATTTACTGACTCCTACATAAATCTCCTAATATATGAGAATATCACTTAAAGCAAATACATTTTTTTTTCACTAGGGAGAAACATGACTTTGAATTGTAGCCTTAGTCTGAAATTATGCTTTTTTAAAAAAAAATAATAAATGATCATAGGCTTTTAAAGGTAATGTTGGATAAACTCTTTATCAGTTAGTATAATATATAAAATTTCAATGGCATGATAAATCTATAGTCAATGCTCTAGCAAGGTCTTCTTTAGGAAACTCTAAGGTAAAGTCCTGGTGCATTCAATCATTGTCTAAAATAGTAATGATGATAATTAATGACTTTCACAGACAAGTTGCATTTATTTCATAGATACCTGATTGTATTTTTAAAAGACAAACAAACAGAAACCATAAACATATTTTATTGTGTAGCTATAGTATTAAGTTCTAAGCTTAACCATGGCAACTAGGTTGATCTCCATAGTGTGTGGTTAAAGAAAGAGAATAGACTCTTACTTGACTACTCCATTCCTTTTTTTTTTTTTTTTTTTTTTTTTTTATACTTTAAGTTCTAGGGTACATGTGCATAACGTGCAGGTTACATATGTATACATGTGCCATGTTGGTGTGCTGCACCCATCAACTCGTCAGCACCCATCAATTCATCATTTATATCAGGTATAACTCCCCAATGCAATCCCTCCCCCCTCCCCCCTCCCCATGATAGGCCCCAGTGTGTGATGTTCCCCTTCCCGAGTCCAAGTGAGCTCATTGTTCAGTTCCCACCTATGAGTGAGAACATGCGGTGTTTGGTTTTCTCTTCTTGTGATAATTTGCTAAGAATGATGGTTTCCAGCTGCATCCATGTCTCTACAAAGGACGCAAACTCATCCTTTTTTATGGCTGCATAGTATTCCATGGTGTATATGTGCCACATTTTCTTAATCCAGTCTGTCACTGATGGACATTTGGGTTGATTCCAAGTCTTTGCTATTGTGAATAGTGCCGCAATAAACATACGTGTGCATGTGTCTTTGTAGTAGAATAATTTATAATCCTTTGGGTATATACCCAGTAGTGGGATGGCTGGGTCATATGGTACATCTAGTTCTAG